>NC_088172.1:58345558-58645612 GCF_028769735.1 Zonotrichia leucophrys gambelii
GATTATGGGTGTGTAGTTTGAATAGAAGTGTGTGATATCACATTGTGGAAAACTTGAAAGTTTAAAGTTTTAGACTATAGTAATAGATATATATAGCAAGATGGAAGTTTAGGGTGGTGGCTGGTCTTTTCTCTTCACTTTCCTCTTCACGGGTTTGGGTGGTATCCTGTAATTGTATAAAAAAGTCTGCATTGCAGGCCATGGGTTACTGGATTAAAAGTAAAAATAATTTAGGTGTCATTTCTTAATTGGACAGTTTATCCTTAAAGGGCCTTGTAGAGAGAGAGATACAGCTCCATTTTTAGTTTGTTAGAGTGAAGTGCTGTAGAAGTCTTGATTTGTGAGACTGTAACATAGATAAGTACTAATAAATATCTGACTCCAAAAAGAAATACCATCTCGCTCATTTAATCCTGACCTTGGCAAGAAAGAAGCAAAGAATCCACACCCCTGCCCTTTAGCTCTCCAGAGTTCTTATCAGCACAATGTAGTTTTCAGTCCACACAAGAAATCACAGCCAGCCTCTGTGTTGGGTGTGATGGTGAGACTTTAGCCTATGCCTGGGATCGCACTTGGAGGCAGGCACACAGCAGCATTATTAAGAAGTGGCTGGATTGGGATGTGCTTTGTCCTCCTGGGAAACACAGCCATCAACACCCTGCCCTGCTCCTGTGAGTATCCCAGCAGGTGAGGCTTGGGGGGAGACTGGAGATTTTTACACCCTCCTGCATAAGGAGCTGTGGATTTTCAGCTAGAAGGAGCACTGCCAGTGGTATTGTTATTTTATACAGAGTAACTACTAGTACTGCTTTCCATAGCGCTCTATTGCTTTTCCTAAAGGTGAAGGCCAAATACAAACAGACACTGGTGTGTATTCAAGGTTTCCTCCTCAGTGGGTGCTAGGAGCTGCTCATGGAAAGCATTCCCAGAGAGGTTTCCATGTTGAATGAACTCCATGAGGTGCGTGGGTGAAAAACACAGCATCCACTGCATAACTCTGGCTGCCTCCTTCCTTCTGAGCCACACGATGCACCAGGCTGTGTGACTCAGTGCAGGACAAGTTCAAGAAGACCAATAACAACACGTAGAGAAATCTCTCTATTTCTCAACTCGAGTCACTCAGCAAGTGAACATTTGATTTTTTAAAATACAAAATATCAGTGTCCTGATGAGTCCTTGGCTGTAACTCCCCTTGCAATACAAAATAATACAAGAAACCCTTCATTTAAGGTGCTGTTCTGAATCAAGAGGTTCTCCATTCTATTATGTTGCATATACTTATATTGCCTGACAATTAGTATTATTGTAATATTATACTGATTATGAACAGAAAAAACACTGTATGTGCTACTACTTTCTCATGAAAGTTTAACCAAAACAGAAATATTGATTTCTTATAGTTTTGTTAGTTTCCAACCAAAACAAAAATAACTTCTCAGTCATTCCTATCTAAAAATTAATATTACTGAGTTTCAGGTAATGCATGTATAAGTCTTAAAATTTGCAGGAAAACCAGGATTGTAAGACAGTCTTGGAGCCCAGGGTCAGTATGGGACTGGTACTACTTTTAGCTCCTAGCTCTGAAGTTTATATCCTCTTTACAAATAAGCCTGCCTTTTCTTCAAATATATTTGATTGGAGTTCATATCCATGTTATACACACATACAGGTTTAACTATTTTGCTTTTTGTTCCAAGAGAGAAAAGCAAGCAGAAATACTTAGGGGATAAAAAACACCAAACAAACCCAAGCCCAAAGCATTTTATGTAGTCTTTTTCAGGAAACTCCTAATCCTCTAAATGCTAGTACTTTTTTGAACATTCTGAGGGTTAAATCATTTGACTTTCTGATGTAAAGGTCTTTTATCTAAATTTCCTTCTAATTAATTTTCTAAGTACTCAGAACTCTCAAAATGGGGTTTTAAAAATCTTTTTATATTAGTATTTTTCCAGAAAAAAATTTCAATTTATCCAACCTGAAATGAATTGAAAATCCTGTTTAGTACTGTTTGCTCTGTTGACAACTGACTTTATGCAGGTAACATCACCTGGTGTTCAGTTTATCTTCTATCAAACGAGAACAAGAATCCTTCATAATCCCATTTCTCTTTCTGTCTCTTGGGTGGAGAGACTCCACTGTGCTCAGGGATCCCATGGAATGTCCATCCTCCAAGTGCTGTTTGACTTAATATAACAATAAAATTTAATAACACTGAAGTGGAACCAAACAGTCTTTCTCTTGTCTAATATTCACAAGCATCATCAATTATTTTCAGAGCATTTCTCTATATGTTTAAAGCTGAGTCTAGCTTTAATTTCACTCTTATGAGGCTCATTCCACATTAAAACTACTTTATTTTGACCTTATTTTCATAATTACATTAAGATTTTGTCATATTCACTTTCATTAAACTGAATTAAGCCTTCACTTTATTAAACTGTGATTCCCTCAGGTTAGGGGAGAGGAATGAAGTGGCATGCAAATATTTCCATATTGAACTGACTTATTTTTGCTCAGAGCTGTAATATTTAATAATTTTAAGATTCTTTCCAGTGATAAAAAGTCCAGTTTCTTAGATTTAGCAGTCAACTTCTTAAAAATAAAACCAGCAACATTCCAAAAGCACCAGAATGCATTTATACATTTATGGCACTCACCTGAAGATACATGAGGACTGCCTAACCTTGAACATTGTGGACATCCCATGACTACAACACATGGCTGTGTCCTGCTCCCAAATTTTCGTCAGACCTGCACTGCAAACTTTGTTACACCTCTGTAGTTTTTTGAAAACTCATCCATTCCTACGTGAAAGGGTCAGACAGATAATATCTTGGCTGTAAGTGCTGTATTTGTTGACTATTCCTGAGTTCCAGCTCTTCAAGATGTCCACTGCAATTCCTGATCATTTTTAGACTAAAGTAAGGTATGCACAGTATGCTGCAAAATAAACTCCAAAAAAGGAAGGGGTGTTGCTGGATCACCTTAATCATTAAGTGGATCAAAATGCCTGTGTAAAACTTTTGATGAGGGTTACTTGGTACACAATTTGTTTTTGGTGATGATCCAAAGCTTATTTACCTCAGTGCTCAGTGCAAAGGCTGCCTACAGAGGATTTAGATTATTGTCTGCATCTCCATTAAATCCTTTCAGCCGCTTCTCTCTTTCAGACAATCTCAGCTTCATTTATCTGATACTTGTTTTTTGTCATGTCTTAACTCCTCTTTGGAAGTGCCTGTGGCACGTTGTCTCCTTATCCTCTTAATAAAATATTCTTGTGCCTTCTAAGTCCAGGAGATATTTTAAAATTAAAAAAGGCCCAAATACTTATTCCCACTGTAAGTGGTATGCAATTTTATTCAAAAAGTTGAAGTAATCCTAGAGTCGAAACCAAAGGCAATGAATGACCTGTTATAGCTCTCTGACTCTTATCTTGTGTGGCCCAGCCCCACTGGAGAAATGCCTTCCTGAGGTTCAGAGCTCTCTGCTGCACTGACTCCAGCTCCTGCCTCATTCCCACTGCTTTGGCTCCTCAGAGCTCCCCTCCAGTGCAGGGCAGAGGCAGCTGAGCTGCTTTGCACACCCTTTATCCCTTGGGAATGGTGTGGCAAAGTTCTCCAGCTTGCACTCCAGAGACTCTGCTGCTGTAACTAATTTACATTGTAGATGTCAGCAGGCTAGAGAGAGCTGGGCTAATATTATAAATAAGAATAATCACAGTGCTTTGCTCAGAATTGAGAAATAGGTGAGAAAAAGCTTATCAGAACAGATGGCTTGATGCATACCAAAAATACTTAGTGAACACGTGATTGGATGTGACAATCCTTATTGTTTCACACACCCAGATTTTGATGGCAGAAGCCATACCAAAATTTTTGAATTTTGAAGGAGGCTTTTTCTGCAAAATTCCTGAGTGGAAACTAGGCATATATGAATAGTTTCCCTGTGGGTCTGGCTGTGTCAGCCACACAGATAACATAAGTGGAGCTGACAAAAGCTGCCTTCCTTCTCTACAGCTGCACCTGCAGAGGGGGGCTGGCTGCACAGCATTACCCAGCCAGGTGACACAGCCCTGCAGCACCAGCTGACACTGCTGCCCTGCACAACTCCTGCTACACCTACCCCCCAAAGAAGCAGTGTTCAGTATGCACACATCCTCAGGATTCAGATCCAGCTTTAACCTTAGTAGAACCCTACAAAAGCTAAGTCAGCCTGTAAAAACAGCAAACATAGTTGATCAGTCATTCTCAGAATAATTGTAAAGTATTTGTCCCGACAGCCGTGAAATGGCCTTATCCCTTAAGAAGTCAAATGATTTGTTCAAATTCTCTGCTCAGGCACTTCCACCTGAGAGCTGTTTAGCCCAGCAATGGCTGACCTTGCAGCAAGAGAAGATCCTTGTCCCACTTTAGTCAATGACAAGAATGTCAGGGAGCCACAATAATAGGAAAGATCTCCATTAATCAAACAGAAGTGTTGGTGTCTTCCCTTTCTCAGGAAAACTGCTGTGCAAATGGAGTGAAAATAGCAATAGGAAGAAAACACAGGACAAGGAACGCTTTTTGTCTGACGTGTACGATAGAAAATTATAAATGTGTTGATTTTGCTAATGATTTAGTTTTGCTATAGTTGATCATAAAAGAAGAATATTCCTCCTCTCTGGAGATCTTGTGTCTTTTTTAGTGTGGGTGGAGATATCTCTTTGTCTAAATTGTCAGTAAATTGGAAAAAGTGTCTGAACTTTGTACTTAAAATATCTCAAAATTGTCTAAAAAAGATAAAACTGTCATAACACTTTCAGGAGAAAGGATAGGAAAGATGGGAGACAACTGGAGTGTGATTACAGTTACAATTGCTTTTCATGTGAACATCATTTTGCTCCTGGGGAAAAAAAAAATCACAGGAATGATAGTTTTATAAAACACTATCCAATTTCCTACATTTCATAATTCTTAGGCACAAGTTTGCTTTCACCTCTTTCAGAATTTTGAAAAATTATCACTGCCTGACAGTTCTAACACTAAAACTAATTAGTAATATTATAGCTTTTCTCATCTGTCTCTTGACTACAGTTCAACAGCTAGACGTGTGCACATAAACTTTGAACACAAGTAATGAAATGACAACGTGCTATGATAACGTAGATGATAATTAGGTATGTCATTGGTGCTTCAGTTTTCTGTGAGCCAGGTCATAGTGAGAAGATGTCAGATTACTGGAAAGAAATGTGACATTTTGAATGAAAAAATACCATAAGCCATAGCCTTACAGTGAACTTCAAAAAGGGTGAAAAAAACCCCTTGAGAACAGGGGCCTTGAGCCATAAAAGTAATAATTTATGCCTCTGCAATTAGACATGGTATCCTTATGTTTGGTGAAAATTGTAGCACACGCGGTTTAAAATAATAATGATTACCACTCTTTGGATTTAAGGAAGCAATTGAATCATTCAAATAACTGCACATTCTAACAAGTTAAATGAGGAAATGTGATTGGTTTACAGAGAAGAACTGGAATGTGAGAAAAAATTTACACTTCTGTATACTTCTTGTGCCTCATAAGACTCATCTTATTGGGATCATTATTAAATATAAGTAAGTCCTTGCAGGCCTGTTTTTAATTTAAGGGTGTCAAAACTGAGGAACATGGTGTACAAGCAAGAGCTTGCAGAGTAGAAATGAATGATTGCATAATGAAACCAGATCCACTGGTGTGAAGTTTCTTATCTGCACAGTCTGCTCATTACAATTCGCAGCAACCCTACAATTCAAGAAACTCATTGTCAAGCAACTAAGAATACATTAAGCAATGTTTGCAGCTCAACAAGAGAAGTCATTCCTAGTCATGCTTGTCCTTCCTAGCAGAAAGGGGAACAAAAAAGAAAGGACAGTCATGTCCTGTTCATCATCAGTAGAATGCATTTGTTTCACTGCAAATAGGGAGAGCTGTCCTGGAACAACCTAGGAGCATGTCAGGCTGCATGGAAATGTTCTCAAATGCTTCCATGCCTATCACATGATTTTTCTTGAAACAATATGCTCCTTAAATTATTTGGGAACAGTTTGTCTTTTCCCTTGTTAATATTATATCTATGAGGCCAATTCACTCAAGAAAGTGAGGTTTGATTAATTTGTGAAATACAAACCAAAACAAAAGAGAATAATGGACAATGTTCTTCTGGTTAGAATAATTTTCTAATTCTGTTAAACTTGCCTATTAGCCTTTTTTAGGTTGTGAAGTTCAAAGCCTAGGAGAATTGCCTTCCTTGGTGCCTTTATGTGCAAGTGAGCTGCAAGTTCTTGGGGTTTACAATTACAGTAATTTCCCCTTGTGACTGCAAATATTTCCACTGCTGTGAGGTGCTTCTCCACTCTGTGAACTCTATGTGTGTCATTAAAAAGGTTCAATCATATGCCACACATATGCTAACGTCTCTGCTTTCAGTCTTTATACATGAGCTGCATGAACTTAAAATCCAGCTATTTAGTACTTAATTTTGGGACTCTTTAAAGTACTGTACCAGTTACCAGAAGCTCCCAGATAATTGCTCTCACAGCTGTTCAGAGTTGTCATGGAGTGAGGATGCAGAATGGAAAACTCTGGTGTAATACAGTGACAACTTAGGGCAGGCAGAGTAGGCAAGCCGTCATCCAAACTTTGAGCAGTCTCTAATGGCACAAGAAACACTGAATCCTCTGGATAATTCAGTGGCATGTTTTGATCATCATGAACTATTTGAAATGAACACAGAGATGGCAAATGCACATGCTAGTCAGTGCTGAAGTGGGAGGAGATTCACCAAACTTCACCGCATGTGTTTCACAAGGACTTGTTCTGGTGTTTGCCAACCTCCACCAAAGGCCACTTTCTCTACATTACCCCAAATGCCTGCAGATCAGAGCACACAGGATTTAGTTTTAAAACTCATCTGAAAATTCTATGGGGAATATACCACATCAAGCCCAATTAACTGCTTCCAAAAAGATGAAGGTTTGGATAATTAGCGATAAATGCACATTCTAGACAAACCCAGGAAATGGGTCTATTTTCTGAAATTCCTTTAAAATATATGCCCTCTACAACATACTGAGGAGGGTATGTTAGCAAAAGAATGGACAATCAGCATGCATTCATCATACAGCAGTTATCATAGTACATACTACCTTTATTCTTTAACAAGTTTAACTGAGCTAAATTCTGTTAACCAAGAGGCATATTTGTCTGTTTGGCAATTTTCTTTAGAAAATCTAAAGAAATTGCATGGACCTCAGGCACTGGTATGAAAGTGCACAGCTTTTAGTTTCCAGATTTTTCAAACCAATTTATGTACTTTTTCTGTGTTTGAAATATATTAGCATTGTATTTTCTAGTTTAAGAGCATGACAGTTGAAAGAAAATTATTTTGATTTACCTATCCAAACATTTTCTCCTGCTATTATCCCTGCAAATATCTGAGCAGCCTTCCTCTAAAAGAGACTGAAAGCACAAAACCTCATATATATCTGTGGGTATTTTTGCTTTCCCAGAACTAAAAACATTCTCTTGTTGAACACTGTTTTTTCTTTTGTAGGAAATAGAAATTGCTCGTCATTTGCCAAGGGTAGTCTATGTGTTTACAAGGACTGCATGTTCATCTGTCCATCCATCCTTCAAACACCAGGCACTGAAAGTTCATTCATTTCAGTCATATGTAGGAGGCTTCTAGCCTTAATTAAGCCCTAATAACTTTCAGAGAAGTAAGGAACCAGATTTATGCTATGTGCCCAAATCCCACCACAGGGATCAGGTGGAAGGGTCCATCCCACATTCAGCTGGGCAGCAGTGTTCCAGCTCATGAGTGGTCACCCCAGCTCTGGCCTGACCATTGTCCCGAGTGTAGCTCCCTGCCATCCCTAGCATGAGTGGTGTCTTCCCCAGTGGGTACACGAAGAAGTCACAAGGAAGAAATGTGGTTTTCTAAGTGAGAAGAAGAAAGCATTAGGAAAATGAAAATACGTAATTTCATTCAGTTTCATCATTCCACTGAAAAGCCTGTGTAAATGAGGAATTTGCTTTTGTTGCTTCAGGCATAGAGCCACTGTATGTATTTGGGCTTTTATCTTCTGGTTGAGCTTTTTAAGATTACCACTGCTGTGATGGTGAACAGGAATGATTAATGATCAAGACTGCAAAGCCAATGAGAGCCAAGGCTGCTCAGCACTTCCCGGAAGAAAATGGTTTCATCCAGAAGAATGAGCACTGGATTGGGTCCCAAATTCCAGTTCTGCCATCAGCTCCCTGTGTGGCCTCCAGAGAGGATTTTGTTCCACTTTCACAGACATCAAATGGACATAATTATGCATTTCATCTCATAGCAGCCATATGATCATTAAAGTTCATGATTCATTTGGACACTGTTGCACTCTAGTATGCTCTGTAAAGGATCATGAGGAAAGAAAAAATTCTGCACTCATTTCATGGTGTAGCCACCAGTTAAGCAACAAGGATAAAAAGCGTGAACAGATGTGGGATTCTCTAAGCATACTGCACTACAATGAATGGAGCTGGGAACAGGTGAAAGAGTATAGTTGTGCCACTAAGGACTGGCACTTATATGGTGCCAAATTAAAGTTGGATGGACAGCCTCATTTCTGAAATTTCATAGTTTTGAATGCTTGGCTTTTCAAGTAGAACATTATTTCCTAACTAAGCAAAAAAATGGTTTCAGTCACTTGTACTGCGCAAAAAAGTCCACTGAAAAATAGAAAATATTCTGTTCTAAAAATAGAATTCACAGTATCTAGAATGGGCAGTGGTTTCTGGCATATTAAACAAAGAGGTAAGAGACCACTGGCTGATATGGGTTTAAATCCAGCTAACGAGGGGCATGGAAGAAACTCCCACTTTTGGATGTGCCAAATCCGTGCAGGTAACCTGCAGCCTTTGCTCTCTCAGCAGACATTTGAGAGAGCACTGGAACACCTTAGCTCTGAGGCATGACTCTCAGCTTTCCTACACTAACTCATATATTTGACACTAAGCATAACTTAAGCACTGTGTTGGATTGAGCCTGTTTTTTTGTCAGCCTTGTAGTTTCCCAAAACTACTGAAGTTTCTGCAGGCCATTTTATAGATAGGTTTTCACTGTAATTGGAGAGATATAAACTGAAAAACCATTGAAAATAAAATCAGGACTCTTGAAATACATTATTGGTTTAAAAAAATTCTGTGCTGTTTTGCACACTCCTCAAATTTCAAACACCTTGAGTAATTTTCTGAGAAGACATAGAATAGTTGGTCATCTGGGGGAAAAAAAGGACTTGAGACTTCTTTGAAGAAGTTTACAGCAGGCTGCCGGAAGAAATTTTTTCATTTAGGAGAAAAAGAACAAAAAGAAAGAAAACTCGGATGGTATCCACATATGTCATGTGACAAGCTGCTTTTTGAAAAGACTGCTTATGGCTGTAAAACTTTATACACATCTGAGAACCAATTTTGATAAAAAAGCTCTCTGATCTCTACCACACATGCAATCACATGTAAGACAGAAAGTGTTTGCTAGGCCCAGCAAAAGGAAGTAATGTCAACTGTAGCTTTGGGACATTTTAAATAAACACCTTCAGTTCTAAATTGAACTTCTATATATGCAGTCTGTAACTCTCTGTTCTGTAAGTGATTTTCCTTCTGACAAGAACTGCATTCTTTGGTGTTTTGCATCTATGACAGGAAGCAACTGCAAAAGTAGCTCAGAAGAGATGAGTCCTGAGCGCTGTGACCAGCTAGCTTGTTGTTAGGAAGAAGATGTCCTTCATCTGGAAGTTAGGAGTGAAGAACTTTAGTATGTCTTCCATAGAGACAAATCACTGACTCAGAGCTGCAACAGCTTTGAAAAGGAGTGACGTTGCTTTTGTCATCCACAATACTTCATCCCACTGAATTTGCTGTGCAGATATTTGAGGCAGGGTTAATATTTGAGAACTATCTCTATGACAAAAGCAAATAGACACCCTTAAATTTGTTGAGATCATCACCATTAGTTACAGGATTAGATTAAAAAACAAGGGAACAAACTGCAGATAATATAACTTCTGAAATATTCAGGTATTCTTTGTTTCTATAAATTAAAATATAGACTAAGAAATAGTGTTTGGTTTGTAAACTTAAAAGGTATCTCAAAAAGATGTTTACAGAAGTTACATTTCTTCAATAGAATGTCTTACCAGGAAAAAGTAGGAGAAAAAAACAAAAAAGAGACATTGAAGAAACAAAAATAGGTACTGATAGAAAATCAGCACTTAATTTTAGGCTACAACAATTTTCATCATGATTGGACTGCAAGATGTCTGTGCTGAATTAGTTGCTTGTGAATGATATAAAGCGTACTTAAAGCCTGAAAATATATCTCTGACATAAACAGACTGTTCACAAAATAAGGTACTTGGAAGTAGAAAGATTTGGTACATAACTCATGTTACCATGGTGAGATGGAAAGCAAGATAAGGATTGTAACTGTGCTCCAAGTACTCCAGTTGGAAGAACAATACTGAACCTAAATATGCAACTCAGTGGCAGTTTTATGTACTCACTTGGCAGTACTTTGAAAACTATCTAATAATAATCTTGATAGCAGACATTAAACCAGATGCCCCTTTCCTTGCTCATGGAATTAGCAACATTTATATTCTAATTTTTATCTTGATTGTTATTCAGCTTACAAAAAAAAATTTCCAAATATATTGATCTGATACGGGTATGGCTCATTATTTTCTTTAATTAGTTCACCTCTCTAACTAGCTATGGAGCCTAACGGATTACAAAAAACAAGAAAAACCAGCGAAACTGGGCTTTTGAAACATTATGTATGGACAAGTGCAAAATTATTTACTGACAAAACCACCTGCAGCTACCTTTTAGAAGGGTATTTCAAAGGCATTAAACACAGATGTTCAGTTGCTGGGATTTATGCCTGGAGTGAGGTCTTTATTTCTTTTTATATTCAGATAGTTTAGAGGTATGTAGGCTCCATAGAATAGAGGTTGGTGGAATAAAGCTGCAGCTTAACAAGACCCAACTGAGAGCAGCCTTTGACTGCTGCTAACAACGCAGAAAACAGGCAGCAGTTGTTTAGATGGCCACCAGAAATAAAAGTAAAATTATGCAAAAATGATAAATAACTAGCAAAAAGAAGCTGTGTGCATGTAGAACAGCAGTACAGTGATGAAAACTGGCACTGAGCCAGGAGTCATGCCAGTTTGAAGGACAAGAATGTCTTGGGAGCTGACCAGAGCCAGCATAGATAAGCTATTGTCTTTGTCCCTCAGCTGATCAGCCAGCTGGCAAAAGTGCTCAGACCTCACTCCCTGGCTGCCAGTTCTTTGAGGCTGAGTGGGGCTGCTCCTCAGGAAGGATCCAGCACAAAAAGCACATACAGCCAGGGGCAGGTTAAGAACTGGAACACTGTGATGGGATACACACTGAAGAAAGAAAATGGCTTCAATGTCACTCTAATCCTGCTTACAAACCAATTAAAAATAAAAAAAAAATTAAAAAGCAGTGTTTTGCTCAGTGCATGATAAATCTAAAGATTTTTTTGTCCCCAAATGCAGGTAAAGTGATTGGGCATTAAACCCAGCTGCACTTCACATACTCACAGTTGTCACCTACTGTTTTCCAAATATGTTAAGAAATGATGACTGAAAAAACACACTATTTTGTTAGGCCAAATACATTTCATTTATTATTTATCAAATACAATTTGAAATACAGATTGAGCCTGACAGGTTTTTTTTGGTTGGGGGTTTTTTTGTTGTTTGTTTGTTTGTTTTTTGTTTGGCTTGTTTTTTTGTTTATTTGTTTTGTTTTGTTTGGGTTTTTGTATGGTTGAGAGCAGGGCTATAAAACCATGGTCCAAATACCTACAGAAAAGAGGAGCAATGAGGATAAGAAAATACAGTATTGCAGAAGAAGCTACCAGCTTTCTCAGTAACGAAGACTGGGAATCTCCATTATTGTTCTTTAACCTGCTTGAAACCTAAGCAAACCTTATCCATGCCAGGTGTCTGCCTTGGGCTGAAAAGCTCTAAAACCTGTCAACAAGACCTGTTCAACCATTTCTCAATAATAAACTAATTGTGGGGCAGGGAGAGGGGGGGAAATGACTGTCCCAAATCAAAAATCAACTGGAACGGTTTGAACTCCTCTTTGGCAGTAGGATCTTGAAAACTGACAAAGGGTAGTATGCATCAAACTTCATGCACCCATAAAAATCCCTTCAAATTGGTCAGGTTTTGGACACCTCAATTAAAATATTAATTTTAGCAACTCACAGTTAAAGCCACTTGTAAGAAAGACACTCATTATGTTGCAACGTAAACTCCAACATAATCTGCACATAAATGAGACTGAAATTGTTATATATTTTTATCATAATACAGCTTGCTCCATTACATGGCCTCATGTTCAAGCCACACAGCAGCACTGAGGTTGACAAAAATGCATAAGTATGGTTAAGCTTATTTTGTTAGAGAAGCTTGCCCTTTTGAATGTGAAGAGAGAAAAGGGCACTTCCATGTCTTCTGTGATTGCTGTGAAATTTTGCAGGAAAGATGACAGTGGAAAACATCTATATTTTCAGCTGAACATGTAATGAGTGAATAACCATGGCGTATATTTAAGTCTACATGCATATTAGCTGTATTTCCAGGTCTGCTGCAATAGTTATCTTTTCCATTCTGTGTCCCATCACAAAAAAATAAGAAGCTGGCTGCATGTGATGAAGTTCATGCACAGGAGTGAACTCTAGAAGGTGCAGAGGATGGGATGAGTCATGATGACTGCATTTCTCTTGCTTAAGTGTGTGAGCAGAATGGGGACTTACTACAACGGTTTACAAAAGTTCACAGAATGCTTTTTGTTTCAGTTTTCCTACTTTGCTCCCCATGAAAGATGCAATAAATGCTGTTGCTTTAAAGGGTTGATACAGATTAAATAAATTTTAATGATTTAAAATTAAATGGGTCAATCAACATGGATTTATTTACAATAGTGTCTGGTTGTCACTCATCACTCTAAGCATCTTGGAAACATAGTTTCCAAGTCATATCTTCAGTCACATTTCTGTAGCCACAGATATTATTCAGTGTGATACGTGAAAAGTACATTTTTAAAATAAAATAAGCTAAGAATGATAAGGATTTTTAGTTAAGAGTGATACAAAACAATATGGTGAGTTATCAACATGAACATAAATAGGAATTTCTAGTGCCTTTCAGTGCTTCCATCTTAGAACCATTTAAAACACTCAAAAAATGCTTTCCTAGTGCAGCTTATGTCTGTGTGGTGCTTATATAGACCCCACCCATGCCCAGCTGGAGATGCTCCAGTTTGCTGCTGATTGAGTAAATCCTCTAAATCTCTCCCCACCTTCAGATCCTCACGGCCTCTATGTTGTGCTGTAGATGCTAAGAGCTAATCATCACCACACAGATAATGGCCTCATCTTCTATGCTGATGAGGGATCAAAACGACCCAGACTTTATGGAAGAGATCAGGCGGAGTCACTGTGGATGGAAAGTAAGGGCCTTGCATTGAAAAACCTCTGTTTCCTTCCTAGCACATGGCTTGGGAGTACTGAGAAGAATTGAGGGCATGGCTACTGAATGTGGGAAAAGTTGTTGGGGGAATAAATGTCCACACACAAGCTAGAGTGAGCAGCTAGCAAAGGAAGAAAGCTTATCATCACAATCCTCTCAATATTTCAATAACTATTCCATCTTACTTATGTGAGTCCCAGTCAAGGACTGTCCTCCCTCCCGGCCTCACTCTTCACACTTGCAATGATGCTCCACAAGTATTTACCTATTTTGCCACAAATCTGCCTGCCAACAACACACTGGGGGCTCATTGCACTGGTTCAATGCTAGAGTATTGAACTATCTTCTTCAGAGTGCTCATAATGAAGGCAAAGAGTTTACCATTCTCATGCATAAAGAGGAAAAAAATAAATAGTTGTAGTGGAGACAATTCAAAAGCTGTTTCTGTCAGGCTGTTGTCTATGCAGATGGAGATTTACCAAAATAAGTCAGTGAAGGAATGAGCAGATCTGTCACACCTTCACTACAGCTTTCTCCTGCTTTGTGTGTTGCAGTGACAGATGATGAGAGAGTCTCTCAGTCACTTCACTCAGTGCCTCAGCAGTACGGTGTCCATTCACCTCTGGATAACAGAAAAGCCACAAAAGACTTTCCAAAAGAACAGAAGTAAAAATAAAATGGATACAGCCCAGAATTTGGGTAACAGTATTTGGAAGCCTGCAAGTGGGGAACAAGTAAGCTTGATAGCCATGTGAAAATGGTATTCCAAGTCCATCATTTACCTGCATAGATTACAGGTGAGAAAGACTATCCCATCCTCTGTGCAGGACCATCTGGCCTCCTTAAGGAGACTTCTGCCTGTGATCATCAGGGACCCTCTCCAGGAGTTTGCCAGCAAATGTCACTGTTTGACATGACCTCTTCATGGCTGGTTTCTCTTACTCTCCTGGACAGAAAGATCCTTCCATTACTTCACTTTTTGCACCATTATTTTACAGGCTTTAAATTAAAATTAGTATTTATTTTTCTGGATTTTCCAATATATATTTATGGCTGTCTAATAATAGTTTTGTATGCATGTACCCAAGATATATTTTACAGCAGTACCTGCATTTCTCCAACTATATCAGTTTCAGTACGAGTAGAACTCTCCTATATGCTGAGAATGTTTTACAAGTTCAAGCCTGCATCACTCAGTTAAATCTGTGGTCAGGAGACAAGAGTGTGTCATAGTGCCTGGCAGGAAGCAAAGCCCCAGGCAGGCTTAATACTATCACATAATCTTGGCTTTCTGTTCATGGGTGCTCTCAAACAGCTGATGGCATACAGTGGGCAAAAACTAGGCATGCATTTGTAGACTGTAAACTCACATATAACCTTCAATTAATACTAATTCAGTGCTTTTGTGTATATGCTTTGTTGTCCACTGGTTTACTTGACCATAGAAGCACTTTTCCAAAATACCCCCAGCCTTCCATTCCTGCGTTGGTCTCCACTGTTTGTATGCTACTATCACAGCACTTTGGGATATTTCCCTCAAACCCCACTGTTAAATGAAAGGATTCAGTCACCTGTGCTGCTCTAGCAGAACACTCTGGCTGTGATCATGGTATTTCTGTACAATGCAGATTTATGTTGCCCTTGACTTCTGGGACTTACTCTGTGGAGCAGAGGAAGTGCTCTGTGCATCTCCCACCAGATCAAGGAGGCACACAGAAAAATAACATGATGTGCAAACCTGCTCAGTCAGTCTCCAAGCAGCTCTGCATCCTCATATGCACAGGGAAATTGTCCATGTGTTGTACATCCACTTTTTCAGCCACTCACACCATCCCTTCAGCTATGAATTTGACTTCTGATGTAACTGCAGAGTAAGTTAAATGCATCCCTCTGCTTCGGGCAAGAATGTGCCTCCTACAGCTTTCCTGGTCTAACTGGCTGGACCTGCTGCTGGTCCCTTTCTCACCACTGGCTGACAAGTAGAAACATGAAAAATCTCTCATTCACTTCAGAGAGGAAAAACCTTAGAAGAATAGGAAACAGAGTATGAAAGAAAGCAATCATTAAAAAAAAGGTAAAAAGTAAAAAAGGTAAAAAGCTTAAACTGAGGGCAGGGGGAAAATAACATTAATGGAAAAAGTAAATAAAAATAGAGGAGAAAAAAAATCAAAGAAAAAGAAGGCAAAAAGAAAAGCTGTTAAAGAACTACAAGAATTGCAGCTGTTATGATGAAAATAGAAAAGAGATAAGGCAAAATGGTGTGTAGAGGAAGTGGAGGAGAGACTAACATGGGAAAGATTAGAAGAAGTAGTCTTGAATGAAGAGAGATACAAAAGCCATTGCGGATCAGAAAAAACGGAAGCTAAAGTGCTGTCTTACAAGCTAAACTATTTCACCAGTTCATTGTGTAACAAACATGAGGCCATTAAAATTTCTGTAGCATTTCCAGTGGCCAGACAGTTCCTTAAATCCAACTGCTGTTGGAAGCCAGTGTTCTGACACGTGGATAAACATAATTTAGCAGAGGAACCCAGTGGCTGGGCAGCCACTGGTTGCAACAAAGAATAACGGTAAAAAAAAAGTCAGACCAAATTTCAGCCTTTAGGATGAGAGGGCACCAAAAGCCTGTTTTGTAAGATACACATTTCTCTTCCTCATTCCTGATACCTCCAGTGCAGAGAAAGGAAAAAAACCCAAAACCCACCAAAACCAAAGAGCTTTTTATTTTGCATTTGAAATATGAAGCACACATCTTATTTAAAGGCAACCAACCAGATAAACTAAGTAATATGCCCAAAAATAACCCTTTCCTGATCTCTCAGTGCAGGCAACTGAAGGTAAAATATAATGGTTTTATCCCAATTGTTGTACCATAATGTCAATAGCCCTTGTTCAGGAAAGTCAGTTAAAAAACAGAATTACATGTAAAAGATCAAGTGACACAGAAATTAAGCTCACAATATGAAGATTAGGTGGGTGTTGATTACATTTTATTCTATAACCTCATGCATGATTGATTGCATGGCCCCAGAGATACACGGCTACAAATCACTGAGTTTTTCCAAGCTGTTTCACACAGGTATCAGCCAGCTTGATGAAAATTAATATTAATGAAATTAAGGCAAATTATTAGTTCAGGCAAGATCTACTGCTTTATGTTTGGCATTATGTAATGTAATTAGTACTGATTAAACTATTAATCATGAAAAATTATCAGTCACATTTTGCCCTTGCTTTTTTATACTGACTCCTCTGTGAACAGATGATGACTTTTATTGACTTCTTTGGTTTTAATATTGGTTCTTATCACTATAATCAGTATGTGTGGAAAAAAATTAAATTACAGCCTTCTTTTGCACTGTTGATATAAAACTCAAGTATCCAGAAGTACTTGTATTCAGTTTACTACTAGTAGTACAGTTAATAATATCTCACTTAGTTGATCGCTTGTAAAAAAAAAAAAGTAGCAGGAATGGAGGAAGTAATGGGAGAAATTAATTTCTATGATGTCAGTGAATTTTTATGACATGTAAAACAAAAAGGGTAGTAGGCAGTCCTAAAATATGGTAGGAAATACATACAATTTTGCTCCTGTCTGTGCAAGGGAACACAATTTATATAATGTCATGAGAGGCCTGCAGTCAACATGCAAGCATTCCACACCCTGATATATAATTACAGAATGTGCCTAGTAATCAATTAATACAAGTCTCCCAGAAGGTAGGAAAGTAATTTAATTACTGTCTCACAGGTGAGGAATAAAGGCTCAAAGACTCCACATAAGCCTGTGGAACAAGCCTTCTGCATCTATCCTAAACCCCAGTCCTTACATGAGCGAGTGACAATTCATTTCCAAACCACTTTTGTTTTTGCAAGACAAAGGAAAAGTTTGACAAAAGGCACCTATCTGGGGAGAAATTTCGGTGCACACCAGGCAAATTCCCTGTTTGAATGGACCCTTGTGATGAAAAAGGCCTCAGTCTAGATATAGCCAGAGAGGTTTACCAGAACCCATAATGGTTAAACAACCTGTACCTGAAATAATATTGTTTCACATCTGCCTTCAACCTCCCGGATAAAGACAGTGTTACTTGCTTGTCTCATCTCTTGGCAGGAACCTGGGCTGCCCTGTGCCTCCCTCCATCAAGAAAAGAAAAAATCTTGTTTCTAAGTTATAGTCTTCCCTCAGTTTATATTCTGCTATCATTACTGCTGGGCAAGTAAATACTAATTACAGAAATTGTCATGAAGTTAATATAGCATGACAAATTAACAGTTTTACCAAACCAAAGTCCCCAAACACAATTTTGCTCCAAGAATGCTGTCCTTTCTTACCTTATTTTGCCAAACAGCTCTTCTATTCACCTACTCTCATCTACACTGCATGCACCATCTTTGTGTGACATGGAAATACACATTCTCCAAAAGCCACCTGAGGATATCTGATCATTTTACTGAAGCCACTAATTTAAAGCATTGTAAAGAAATTAGTATGTGCAAAAAACTGTTATAGTATCAGGAGCAACTGACGATTGTTTGACACATATTAATGGTAACATTCAAGTGCTGCTTTCTTTCCCACTGGGGGCATCCCTTCCCTGCTAGTTAGATCTTCCCTTGAGTTACCTGCCTCTGTACACACAGGCTGTCCAGACAACCAGGTGACATTTCCCATTTGGAGTGGTTGCCATAGCTCTGTGGCACAAAATAGTTCTGTTTATGTATTTACATGATAAACAAACATTACAGCATGGAGACACTACCACACAACTTCATTCTCTTGTTACTGGCACAGACACCGGGGGTTGTGTGTTTAAATTGGAGAATATGTTAGCAAAGATGTTTATTTTTTCCCCAGCACCTGTAGTCAGCACCCATGGTACTACATGGTCCTAGGGTCAGGAAACTCGTTTTATATTGATTTCTTACAAGGTGTCTGTTTCAGAGAGGCTGCGAATGCCCCATCCCTGGACCTGGCTTTGAGCAATCTGGTCTAGCGGGAGGTGTCTCTGCCCATGTCAGAGGAGTCGGGACTGGATGATCTGCAAGGTTCCTCCAACCCAAACCATTCCACGATTCTATAACTGCCTAGGATAATTTTTAAAACAACCAGAAAAAAAAAATATTTTCTTAGATCAGTTTAGCAACAGGAGGGAACCAAATTTAGCTGTAGGTGTTTGATGGCAATCCTGCAGATGAGGTGATTTCTTCCCTGCTCACCCGAGCCTTTTCCGCAGAGCCATAGCTGTGCCACTGCTGCCGCCTGGGCATGGGCCTGTTTACCCCGGGAGCCTCAGCACGGCCCTGCTCGCACTGCCGGCCCTGTTTACCCGGCCGGGCTCAGCCCAGCCCAGCCCAGCCCAGCCCAGCCCTAGGCCGCACTGCACGGCCTGCGAGGGCGGGGAGGGGGCCGGAGCCCAGCATCCCGCACCTACAGCTCCCCAAGCTGGCTCCTAGGAATGCAGGCTGGGAGCGAGCACTGCCACTGGAACGCTGCCATCGCCACGCATCCTGACAAGGCCCTCTGTCCCATGGGCCTCTGTGCCGTAAAACACTCTCTGCCGGACGGCGGGGAGAGAACCCGGGTGCTTTCAGAGAGTTCACCGGGAGAAAACTTAGCTGCCGCCACCACCACTGGAAGCAAAGTACCAAAGAATGGTACGAACAGAGAGCTGACACTTCCCCAGCCCGAGCCCTCTTCTGAGGCTCACCCCGCGCTGCCCGACCGCTCCCAGCCCGGCCTGCCCAAAGCGGCGGCGGGAGAACTCCTCCCGGCCCGGCCCTTTCCCGGTGTCCGGGAGCGGCGGGGCGGGCGGGCCGCTCCCTCTCTCCGCCCCTCCCACCGCCCTCCCCCGGGCCGCTATAAACCCGCGGAGTTTCCGCGTCCTGTGACTGCAGTCAGGTGGTGGCTGGCGCTCCCGGCTCCCTCCCACCCTCTGTCCCGCTTCGCCTTCCCCCGCCCGGCGAGGGCCGGACCTGCGGGGAGCCGGCTGGGGAAAGTTGCAGGAAAGTTGCTGCCTGGGAAAGTTTAGAAGCGGGAGAGCCGCGGCCCCGGCAGCCCGGCCTCTCCGCCGCACTCCACGGGAGGGAGGGATGGCCGGTGGGGCAGGAGCGGGCAGCGGCGTGCCGGAGTGCCGGGAGCACCTCTTCAAGGTGCTGGTGATCGGGGAGCTGGGCGTGGGCAAAACCAGCATTATCAAGCGCTACGTGCACCAGCTCTTCTCCCAGCACTACCGGGCCACCATCGGCGTGGATTTCGCGCTCAAAGTCATCAACTGGGACAGCAAGACCCTGGTGCGGCTGCAGCTCTGGGATATCGCAGGTACGGGGCGGGACGGGCAGGCTGCTCCCCGCAGGGTGCGCCGGGCGGCGCTGGGAGCCCGGCTGTCGGGGGCCTGGCACACGGCCTCTGCCGAGAAAAGCGTGCTTGGGCTGGGAAATGTCTCTTCTTTGGTTTTGTCTTACCCCTGTTATAAGCAACCTTTTACTCTCGTCTTTGAGGTGTAAGTAGAGGGAGGTCTTGACCTGGGAGTGAAGTTTTTCACTTTTTACGGGCTTTGCCTCTCCCGTTAGCAGACTTTGTGGGGCTCTTGGCTTGGCCCAGGGTTTTACAGCAGTCCTCGAACAGCTGCTTTGCTCTCGCTGCTGGATCCAGGGCTCCCGGACTGTTCCTGCTCATACTGCTCTGCCTGACCTGCTTGTCTTCGTGGTGGTGGCCTTGGTTATGGCTGCTGCTGAAATAAATTCAGGCTCATGGCTCTGTAATGCATCTAATGCACCGTGCTTTACAGGTTGAAGGTAACTCAAACAGCTAAAATTGTCCTCAAAGGAAGAATGCCTAAACTTTGCATGCTTGAAGTCACCTGGTTAATTTAAAAGTAGTTTTCATCCCTGCTGCATTGAGTGAGGGGGTGGAGCTTCTGTTATGCTTAGTTCTATATTCAAATCACAAATTTGTGAATTAGAAACATAGTTTGAGCACATGGAAGAAAAGTCCCATCTACTTGTCCAAACAATGCATTATTCCTTTCCTATATATGATTCAAACCTGTTCCTCAGCATCTCTTGTTTCTGAGATTCAGACTGTATACCTACCATGGTTAACTTTGCTTATGCTGTGGAGTGAAATGCCACAGAACAATCTCCGTTTTGCCGTGGTCTCATAAAAGGTCTATCTCGTAGCTCTGTAATCACCTTGGTTGGTATTGCATTTCTAGCTTTGTGTGCAGCCCAGGTGTTACCCTGCAGCTCCCCTCATCTCTTTCTACCACCCTCACAATATCTCTTTGTATCTGACAAAGCAGACTTGATTTCAAATGTTAGTGTTTAAACTTACACTGCTGGAAGACGCAAGGGAAAAAAGCCGGTAGTTACTGTTTCCATTAACTTTATGCTTATCAGTGGAAGCTCAGAAATGAGGAAGTGTGGCATGTGGCTGCTGTAACCCTGTGACAGACCAGCTGTACCTCAGCTCCTGGTCTTTTTGCTCTAAAACGCTTCAAATGTGATTCCTCAAACTAAAAAGCCTTCGTACTGCCATATGCTGAAATACACCATGGATCTTTCTGTTGCTGGCCTGCAGGGCAAATGAAAATATTTTCTAATTGCTGTTTTGAAGAGCAAGTAAGATGTTGGCAAGCTTTCTCTTCTGATGTGTTCCTCTTGTGGGTCAATTTTAACATTCTGTGACTCAATTATCAGTATCAGTACAAGCTACTGCAGTCCCCTGGGTATATTTAGCGAGCCTGGGGTTCCAAAGATTGAAGAGGGGAGGCTCTTGGCATGCTGGGGTTTGGCAGGCTGCCATCCTTGTGTTTGACTTCTCAGCCCTTCATTGCTCAGACTTGGGTAGGCTGTGTGCTTTGCCAAAGCAATCTGTTTCAACAGGATAGGCAGAAACTTAGCTTGAACTTGTCACAAAGTTTGGACAGAACCTATTTACAGCTTGGCAAGTTCTATCAATGCGTCCATGCATTAGTGTCCTGATCCAGAAAACAGTACTTTTTATTCTTGATTATTGCCCTTGGAGTATTTTTGACACCGATAGCTGAAGACTAAGTTAAGAGCTGCTGATAAATCCCTAGAAGCTTGTGGTAAATTGGTTGAAGAATTAAATTGATTGAGGAATTAAAATTTTTCCTGTCACTGAAATATTTTTCCTGTTTTATAAGACTTTTGTATGAAACCCTTGACTAGTCTTCCCCTAGCAGAAATTAAGAAGGAAGTTACAACTGTTCTGCAATTTGCACTCCAAACTCTTAGTCTAATCTGCTGGTTTAAGGTATTTTGTTTCCAAAGGGCTGGGGGAAGCTTGCCCAATGGAAAAAAAGGAAGAAACAATACAAAGAAGAGAAGTAATCTTGGTGATTTTTGATTGGGTTGTGCTGAGCCAGTGTGACAGCAACAATTTGTACTCCTATAGCCTTTGACATCTGAGAGTTAATTAGTAAAATAAAGAGTGTTTTAGTGTCTGTAAGGGTATTTGATGGTCTTAAAGCTGTTGAAGTCCTCAACTTGGGAGTGTGTTCTGCAGCTCTTTATGTGTACAATCAGGAATATTTCTTAATACTTGTGGATGTTAACAGATTTATATTGAAGTTATTATTAAAGAACCAGGTTGAAGATGGCTTCTATAATCATAGACACCATTCTCTAAAGTGCTTTATTGAAGTGTAGCAGTGTCTGAGCATGTGATAGTCATTCCTTTTTAACTCATCAGCCCAGCTGTCTTCTGGCTTTCAACAGCTCGTAGATAATTTTGCCTGCTGGTGTGTGCAGACAAACGGCTTTAGATCTCTTGAAGAGATCTGAATCTTATGGTAAGTAATGTTACATGTGACTTCCCTGCAAGCAATGTAGGGCTGGCATTCTGAATTTATTTTGATGCATTTAAAAAGGCTGTTGAATTAAAGTCTAACCCTTAAGGATAGAAAGGGATGTTATTTTCACTAGATCAAAGCTTGTGTGTAACAGTTCATCGTAAGAAGCTTTCTTTAAAGAGCTGGCTGATGCAAGCTAAGGTTTTGTACCTAAGTCAATGATAAGAACTGACCCTGTAGTTCATGCATCAGCTAAAGATCATAATGCAGATACTATCCTGGCTTCTGATTTGATTGTAGGAAAAATGATCAATGTTGTGCTGTTTATTGCAATGCAGTAGGTTACTGGATGACTTCAAATTCTTGTGCTTGCTGAGGTTGTTTTGGTTTTGGGTCTTTTTTTTTGTGATTAGATAATTCTGTCAAATAGAGCATGACCACGTTACACTGCTTATGCTTTTTTTTTCTTCTGCTGAAAATAGCCCTCTTGTAAGGTACAAAGTAGTACAAATTCTTGCAGCAGCATCAAAGGAGAAGGAATGTAAAATAATGAAGAGGGAGGAAGGTTACTGTTGTACCTAGACATTTGTATTTTAGAGATAGTCAGGTGTTTTAGTTTTTAGACACAGGTTGTAACTTCTTAAATAAAGGTGATGAAAAAGCTTGAGAGTAAGACTGATTGGTCACTGTCAAATTATCTTGGTTGCAGCATAAAGAAAGAAGCATTCTGAAAGGAGATGAACAGATTATATGTGTGCTCATACAGGAACTTTAGCTGCCTTTAGGCATTATTCTTGGCTTTTTTGTTTGGTTGGCTTTTGGTTTTTGTTGCCTTTTTTGTTTTGATGTGTGAAGTAATGAAAAATTATCTTTCTGCATAATTTCTGAAAGTGTTAAAACATTGATCAAAGAGCATAAATGATTGGCAACATAAATAGGATGCAGGAATGAGTCATTGTAGTAAAGAAATCTTAATGATAGGGAAGTGTTTTGATGGTCTTTCAAAACAGTAGAGATTCCTACTTGAAGAACGTGCTGTTTTAGTGAGCACTGCACTGACCACAGAATGCTAGGAGATGTGTGTGGCATATTGATGAAGCTGTCAGGTGATATTGAAAGAGCACTTAAAGGATTTTCGGTTTCATAGAAAATTTTGAGCTAATCTAGTAAAACCAGCAACTGTGTTAGTTGCTGCTTTTGTGCTCATGTTGACTATCACTGTCACTCACATCAGCCTGTGTGAAGTGCAGTTTGCTGGAGAGCAGGTGTGGTAAAGAGCATAGATAGTGGCTTGAGGTTGGCTTCTCATGAAGAATGTCACTAATGGCAACTTTAGATGAATTTGTTTTTAAAGTTTTTTTTGAGGAATTCTAAATTAACTTTTATGTAATAGCATTCTACTTTCCAGGATTTTATCAAAACTTCTTTGTATAAATATTTATTGAAACTGAAGTAATGCTTTAACTGGCAGAGTATGGCTATGAAGTTGGCCAAACAGAAGAGGAATCATTGTACTTTGGTACTGTAAACATGCTCTACAGGCTTTCAAGAACTGAATGATAAGCAGCATGTAGTATATAAGTTTGTTACTAAAATCTTGCATGCCTCCTTGAGAGGAACTGAACTATAAATTGTTATAACTATATACAGGACCCCAAAAGGATGGAGATATTAGACCAAATATTTTGGTTAAATACTAAATTGAGGAAGAGTGGGAATAACCCGTCTCCTGTATGAAGACAAGTAAGTGTTAAGATATGTGAGTGGATGTTAAGAGCAAGTTAACTTTTTAAGTAACTGTTAGACTTTTCTACAGGATGAGAAATAGGAGAGAGTACAGGAAACCATGGATATGGTTGACTTTGAAAGGCATCCAGGCAGTTACAGTATGTGAGATAGCTTACCTCCATGTGAAAACCCTGGTTTCAGGCAGCTCTGTATTCCAGCTGGTCTGCACTTGTGCCATTGGCATGTCATAGAGGCTGCCAAGTTGATTTTGTGTACCTGGGGCATTAGCTTGTGTCTTGAATTATGGACTGATTTTATTTTTTTAAATAAGGTCTAAAGCAAGTGTTAAGTGATGTTACTGCATCCCTGAAAGTCTATAGAAAAACAAGCAGAAAACGTCTGCTGTTCTGCATCCATACCTGGCTCTGTGCCAGAGGCATGTATGCTTCAGTTGCTTTGCAGGGAAGTCTCTCCTAAGTGTGGAGAACTTGGAGGCAGCAGTCTCTTAAAGTAGTTAAGATATTCTTGTTACAACTTGTCCTTAGCCACAATGCATGTTAAAGGAATTAAAATGGCAACTCTTGCAAAAAAAAACCATGAAAAAATTGCTTAGCTATGTGCCTGGTACAAGTGAGCATAAGGTGGAGGCAAGACAATCCAGGCGTAACCTTCCCTCAAATGTGGAGGTTTTTTTCTCACCACTATTTATAGTCTTAATGAGTGAATATAAATAACCATATCAGAAATGGATGCAGAACTTGGAGCTCAGAGTTTTTTCAGGAAACTTTTAAGTTTTCTGAGGTTGTTTCCTGGTTTATAGAGTGTTGGAGGTTCCAGGAGCAGCCTTCAGGTGGAGGTTAGGAGTGCTATCATTTTGCTTATAGCTGAGGCAGGTCAGAAAGCTCCCAGTCAGGCCTGGGGAATCTTGTATGTGATTGTCTTCAGACTCATAGAGATGTGAAAGACTTAATTTCTGACTGCTTCCTGCTCACACATGTTTAAATATAAAGCTCATGAGAGAAAATTTGCTTAAGGGTTATGCTTACTGGAAACATGCAAGACTAGCAGATTAAGTTTGGAGATGGGAAGTAGGAGGCCTGCTCACATAGATTTTGAACACAGTGGCAAGAAACAGCACTGAAGGTGTACTTTGTTTCTTTCTAGAAACCATCCCTCTGTGGGAAATCTTGTGTCGGTGTCCTTTCTTATGACTTTTCTGGAATAGCTGGATTTGGGTTATGAGCTTTCACTTCAGAATGACTTGCTGTGCTTGGAGCTCTACAGCTAAATATCAAAATAAGTTCTGAATGTGTTAAACTTGGGGTTTTGGTATTTTTCCAACTTTCAGACATCTCTGAATACAAACAGATTCTACATGTTTTCTTTTTTGGGAGTCCTGTTTAAATACACTTTTAATCAAGTGTTATCAAGGTATGAGGTGTGTTTGTTGGTGTAATGAAGGAATTTCCACATCTTATCAGTCGGGTCCCAAAGCATTCATAATGGCAAAGGTTCTTTTGCTTAGTACTATGTTATGTAGCCACTCCAAGTACTGCATATGTTATTTTGAACTAAGCCTATAACCATTATGCTGATTAAATTCCATAAGTATATGGAAAATGCTACTGTCTTGACGTTGGTGTTGTAAGATAGTCTAGTGTGGTAATTTTGATTATGCAAGACAGGACAGTTCAGTTAAATGGGAGAATTGAGGCAGATGTTCTTCGATTGTCTTAGAAATTAGCTTAGAATTTCCTCATAAGGCATTTCAAGGTATTCTATGAGAAATGGGGTTAAAGATGTGATCCTAAAAGACCACCTGATCCAGTACAGGCTTAAAATAGAGTTCAGTGTATTTATCTTACAGGTACTTCTAATTTCTGTCAGCAATGGAAATGCACTTTGTGCTTGAGCATCTATTCACTATGGAATAGATGGTGTTCAGCCTTATTTTCAGACATTGCACAGCAGTTTAAGGCTCAGATGTTGCACAGCAGTTGCTCAGAAGTTTTGTGCTTCCTACAAGATCAGAATAAAAACTCTTTCCTAGTACTCTGATACAGAGTCAGGGATGGCTGAGTGGGTATACATCAAATAGACAGGGGAAATCTACCTTAAAGGCAAACAGTACCTAAATTCTTACATGCAATAGAGTAGACAGGAGGAAAAATAGTACATAGAGCTCAACATAACTAATTTTTTGATTAGTTTATAAAACTGGAGTTCTTTGCAGAAATAATAATCTCATGTGGGTTGCCCACTTTTCTGAAGGCAAGTATTAAATTCCTGCCCTTCATATAATACTGACTCAAGTAATCAGAAATTAAGCTGGTTTGACAAGTCAAGCACATTGTCTGCACCAGTTGGTCTCTGAAGTCAAGCAATGTTGAATATACACTTTTCTCTTAATGTATGGCATTCACATGAATGTAAATCAAGCTTTATCTACTCTCCTTTTATCTTCAGAAGTTGCAGCCTCAGAGTCTTGGTGCTTAACCTTATTTACATCTCCGCTTTGCCTCTTACCAGTTTGGTTTGCTTTAGGTGCACATTAGGACAGGGTGTTACCAAAGTGCATATCCACAAGTACAATTTGAGTTGGCAAGTGCTGTAAAGGGGTAATTCTCAACTTATGACATAAAGCAAAGAAAATAATCTTAGCTGACTGGTTCCAGAAAAGGTATTAGCATGCTGTAAGAAATAAGATTCTTCCTCTCAGTGGTGAGTGAGACCACTGGATTCAGTCTCACAGCTGTCAGACATAGCTTCCATGAATTCCAGTGGTAACCATTGCTTTGCTTTTGTAGTCTGCTGTAAATGGTTCCCTCCAAATACTTGCTTCAGAGGTTCAGAAGTGTGATACACCACACTTAGAAAGAAGCAGTTTGCAGGAAGGGCATGTCTATTTATATTTTTGCATGGAAATAAAGGGATACCTCTTGTGAAATTCCTGCAGATGTTAAAGCTAGCGTGACCAGCAGTAAGCAGTGACTACAAAGCACAGCATGCTTCTCAAGCTACTGTGGTACAGTATTCAATATTCAAAGATTTCTTCTGGCTATAGAGACACAAAAAGAGGATAAATGAAGTGTGATTATGCTTTGAGAAATGGAGGGATTTTAGGGCTTTATAGAGCTTGCTTAGGAATGTCTTAACTGTCTAGAGAAGGCTGGCAAGCTCTGAGCAGCGGTGGCTTCTACATTAGCAGGTAATGAAAACAAATATTCCTTATTGTATGGATTTTAGCAGCTTTTCAAATAATAGGTTGAGAGGTAGTCTCTGAATGTCACTGCAAACAGCTTATGGGAACTTGTTCTTTAAGTGCTCCCAGGCTAAGAGTGCTGGGTAAAGCAAAGTGGCAGCAATTTGATACAAAATTCCAATCGCACACAATGTGCTATGACACATTGACCATTTTAGAGATTAACATTTTTTCAGTCTCGTGATAAAGTTGTTCTGGAGACAAACTGACTTTGGAATTGTTCTGTGTGCAGTGAAATGCTGTAGTGCCATGCAGCATCACTGTGAAGCACACAGTGTAGCTCTGGCTGCAGGGCAGCATACCAAGGAATATGGATCAGAGGGTGGCAGGCATGAAATAGCTTAACTCTGGCAGATTACTTGTTTGGGTAAGTCTTGTTAAAGCAAGGTAGGCAGTACCAATTCATGCTGTTGCTGGCGCTAATTGGACTATGTCAACCTCTTTGAGTACTTATGCAGGGGAATTGTTCTATACATGCTGAATTTGACAGCTAGTTAGAAATTCTTTAGCTTGGTTGCACTCTGATTTTCTGGGGATTGAAATCTAGTGCTTAAACAGGGACTGTCTCTCACTTGCTGTGTAGCAAAGATGCAAAAAAAACCAGGTGGATTCGTATACAAACATGACTGTCATACTGCTGCATAAAACACATATGATGTTGGACAAAGCCCATTAAACTCTAAGTGCAGGGTGTTGCCTCTCAGCTTCTTAAGGGCACAACACTAAGCTGTTGTAGTCAGTTTGGATAATTAAGTAATTAGATTAGCCCAAGACTACAGACAGTAATGAAAAGTTTGTCTTGCTGTAAAATTCCCAGGGAGGGCTGTGCAATTATTTGAGGGAAAACTTTGTCTTTGTGAGAGAGAATGGCATGCCTTTTCTGTTAGGTTGGTAGCAGTGATCCCAGCTCCTGGTGCAAATCTAGGGTCTAGCTTCCAGCACTTGCCATCTCTGTGCTCTTGCTGTTTCACAGGTGGTGAACAGGACTGCCCTGTGTTAAAGTATAATGATAGCAAGCAGTGAATGGAAGGACTAGTCATTGGTTTTGAAGTCTCATGTAGCTAACAAATTGTTAGTTTAGGAACTAGCTGTGTTGGGAAATGGAACTTCAAAGCAAACTAACATTTCTAACATTTCAGAATGAAATAGTGACTTCTGTGAACATGTGGAAATACTTTGTGATATGGTCTAAATAATCAAAATACTGCTGCACTTGAGCTGATATTCATCAGTAACTTTTCAATGGCTACAGGGTCTCATACATACAGTGTGTGTACAGTATATATTGTCAGTGTCATGCCTCTGAAACTGCATTGTTCAACAGAACTGCTCCAACTGCACCCTGCAGCTTTCTAATATAGACATAACCAGGGGATCAAAGGTTGTCTCTTACAATAAAGTGTGAGTCAGTTGAACAGGGATTAACTGGCTTTTGCCCTGAAGACTGTTCTGAAGCATTTGGGAGAGGGTTAATGTTGGGAAGAGGTCCATCCAGTGGTCACTTAAGTTACCCATACCGCCCTTAGTAAGAAAGGGCACTAGCAGTTGTAATTGTCTGAGGCTGCTTTTATGTGTCAAACTAAGTACTGCAGTCAGTGAGGTTATTTCTAGTACTTGTCTCATACAGGAAGATATAACATTCTAGTAATTCTCACTTCTTAGCCTGTGTTTGTCACCAGAACCACAAATGACACTTTTTCCTCTGTGGTGGAAAGTAAAAGTCAACCTGGATGTTCTTTAACATTTACAGGTTTTTGACATCTGCTAGAGCTGCTAATGCCATAAAATCACAGAATGGCTTGGGCTGTAAGAAGCCTTTAAGATCATCTAGTTCCAGCTCTGCTGCCATGGGACTTGACCATAGGTTGCTCCACCCAACCTGGACTTGGAGCACTTCCAGGGATGGGGCATCCACA
Organism: Zonotrichia leucophrys gambelii; assembly: GCF_028769735.1. Taxonomy (NCBI): domain Eukaryota; kingdom Metazoa; phylum Chordata; class Aves; order Passeriformes; family Passerellidae; genus Zonotrichia; species Zonotrichia leucophrys. Next base: position 58,374,855 of record NC_088172.1, read on the forward strand.
GCTTCTCTGGACAACCTGTTCTGGCCTCACCACCATGACAGTGAAGAATTTCTTCCTAATATCTTATCCAAACTTACTTTTAATTTAAAACCATTTCCTTGTGTTCTGTCAGTACCTGCTCTTGTAAATAGCCCCTCTCTGCCTTTCTTGTAGGGCTCCCTTTAGGTAGGTGCTGAAAGGCCTCAAGTCACCCTGAAGCCTTTTCTTCTTCAGGCTGAACAATCCCAACTTTCTCAGCCTGTGTTCCTAGGAGAGGTGCTCCAGCCCTGGGATGGTCTTCATGGCCTGCCTCTGGACTCCCTCCAACAGGTCCATGTCTTTATGTTGAGGATCCCAGAGCTGGATACCACACTCCAGCTGGGGTCTCACAAAGGCAGAGCAGAGGGGCAGAATCAACCTCCATTGCCTTGCTGGCCATGCTGCTTTGGATGTAGCCCAGGATACAAGTGATTTTCCTGGACTGCAAGTGCACATTGCTGGCTCATGTCCAGCCTCTCATCTATCAGCACCCCTAAGTCCTTCTTGGCCCAGCTGCTCTCAGTCCGTTCATTACCCAGCCTGTGTTGGGACTCCAACCCAGTTGCAGCACCTTGTGCTTGGTCTTGTTAAACCTCATGAGATTCCCATGGGCTCCCTTCTCAAGTCCAGGTGCTTCTGGGTGGCATCCTATCTTTCAGATATGCCAGCTGCACCACTCAGATTGATGTCATCTGCAAATTTGTCTGTCATTAAATAAATGCATAGTTCAACACCTCCATGGTTTTCACTTGTGGCAACTTTACAGTTTTATCTTAAATGGATAAGACTGGGGAGGGGGGAGCCATCTGGTATTAACAGTCTTGTAGTCTGTCTGCTCTCAATCTATGGCTACTATCTATGGGAAACAGCAGGCAGGCACACTTGAATGTGAGCTGTAATATTGATAGTGGTTTGGTTAACCTACTTCTTGCAGAATAACAGATCCAATCTAATTAGGTAGGACAGTTCTGGGACAAGATGTGCTGGTTTGGGGAGATAGGGATAGCTGTCAGCAGTGGTAACTTGCCAGTAACATCTTTATATACCTCTCTAAAAAGGAACTTCAGTCAACTCACACCTGACCCTGGTAATGCTGAAATGTGCATTAGATGTCTGGAGAACTGGGAGATTCATCCTCAGGGCAGTTGTGGGTATTTGCTGTATTTTGCCAAACATCCAGCTGGCATCCAGAGTCTGGTCTTTTCCTGCCTGTGGCTCTTGAAGGGCATGTTTTGAAAGTGACAGTAGTTCTAACTCAATTAGAGGATTGAACTATGTTCCCAGCCATTTTGGATGGGGATTTAGTTTAAATCTATCACACTGGGTGACAGTAACTTCACTGAGAGTTGAAATTGTCACTCAGGTGTTTCTGGAAAAAAAAAGCTTTCACTTATTAGTTCATATAAACTGCCTATCAACTCATCAATATAATAAATAGTCTGGGGGAAGGAAGCTTGACAAACTCATTATTGTGCATATCCAGCAGTCATTTGTACATTTAAATTGTTTTTTCTGCCTCCAATTCCCATTGTGTAGGAGGAGCTAAAAGTTGAAATTATGAGTGAAATAATAGGAGCCTAGGGTATCTTTTTTGCTAAATATCCACAAGAACTGCTACAATAGTAGGTCACGCTACTGTAATAAACAGGACACTAGTGTTTCTCTGAGACGCTAGTCTTACACTGAGACTGCTCTAGAATCGTTTTAAAAAAGGCAAGGCTGCAATGGTAACTTACCTTTTGCAGTAAAGGACAACTATAAAGCTTCTAATGTTTAATCTTAAATTACAGCCCACAATTTCTTTCATATAGTTTTTAACTTGCATTCCACCCCCATTACAATATAAACTGGGGAGTGACAATAGCTCCCAAGTTCTAATGCAGTTTTAAAGTCAACTTTATTCCTGTGGCGCTGCTGTAGGGAGGTGAATTAGTTCCTGATGTGTGTCATTGTGCAAATATTTCACTTAAGGTTGTTGCAATTACTGGAAAATATGGTGATGATAGGTGCTGAGTCATTTTGGTATGGAAACTGTGGTTAGAGAATGCAGAAGTTTTGCATTACATGAAATCACTTCCATACTTCCAAATTAAACTTCCGATCCCTGTGACTGTCCTGTATCTTAGCTCCTCATTTACACCTGAAATACTGAAAACTGTACTTTAGTAGCATCAGATTTATGCCTAGTCACTGGAAATAACAGAATGATTAATCTTGGGATGTCCTTTCTTTACTGCTGTACTAAGCAATTAGTTATCTTCCTACTCTCTTCTTTCTAACGGTATACACACTGGGGATTTTAAGTCTAGTTTAATCTGATCACTTTTAGCCTTTTTCTTCTCTGGGGGTATGATCCACTTTCTGTACAGCTCAATTGTCACATATGGAGAAATGACTAGCAAATATCTTGCTGGACAGAGGAAGGGGCATGACGGATCTCTGAACTGTGCATGACAGAAGCTGAGACATTTAGTTTTAAGAACAAAGAGAATTATGTTCAGCCTTGAGAATTTGGAGGATTAGTGTCTTGTAGTTTGTTTTTTTCTGTATGAGGGTTTGTGGGTTTGGTTGGTTGTTTTGTTTTTTTTGTTTTGGTTTTGTAGTTGGGTTTTTTTGCCTTGCAAAAGCTCTGTCTGAAATTCCTGTTAAATTTTCAAACAACTGTCTAGAATGCTCTGCATCCTAGACAAGAAGGTCAGCATGCGCTTTTTCAGTAATGACATGATTATAAAGAAAGTCCACTCAGTTTAAACTGGATTCTTTTCCTGCCTCATGCTGTATACCTTTTACCAAACAAAACTCTTACCTCTTGGGCAGGCCATGTTTTATTGCTTCTGTCTTTGGATGAAATACAGTATATCCATCTTCATTAGGTTCTAGACAGGATGAAAGAGCAGTTGGCAAGGTTGTATTCAGGTCAGGTTTATTGTTAGTGGATGTGAATTCTAGAGGTGAAAACAGCTCTATAATAACCTGGTTTGGATTACTCTAGAAAAGGGAAATACTCATATTGGGTGGTATTTGACATATTAAAGGCATTAATCTCTAAGATTCCAAGGTTGTTGAGCTTGTGTGTGTTTAAGGGTAAGAGATAGCGAATCTTCCTAATATAAAGCTTTAATCTAGTAAGTAAAAATAGAAGCTTTCTTGCTGATAGGCACATCAGTTTTCTACTTTCACCCAAATTAAAACTGTGAAACCATATATGTTGATGTTTCTCTAAAACTCATACTACAAGAGAGGTAAGAGTTGTTGGAAATAAGAGTTAAATGCTTGTTGTGGACAGGCAAAGCCCATGGTTTAATTTATACTGTGGCTGCTATAGAATACTAAGCAACATACAGTTCCATGCTGACTTCCATTCCTAGCAGGACTGCTGTCTTCTTACACTGTGAGCAGCCACAGTACAAGGCTACCTTTGGTGGACTCCTCAGGTTTGGTTCTGAGCTATGCTTTGTCACTTTTTGGCTTTGGAAGCCCTATGTAGCACTGTACTAATTTCACCTTTTTGTGCACCTTAAATGTGCTGTTGTGCATGTTTCAGGAATGGTTATTGCTATAGGAGGCTCATCTGGCCACCTTGTCAACTGTTTCTGTCTTTACAGCTGTTTTGGATGGAAGAGCAATAGGTAGGAAGGGATTCAGTCGATGGTAATGTCCTTCACTGTGCTCAGTGATTGCAGCCTTGTTTATGTGCAGCATGCACAGCTATCTGAGAAATGGTAACTGCCTGATGATCTTTTCTGCAATTCCTAAATACCTTAATTTTCCTATGTAGTAATCATGCTCTGTCTATTCCTTTTGGTAACAATCTAGTAACCCTTCCTGCAACTAATCAATACAGCTTAATTTTCTTATGTAAGTGTTCATCAAATATTTGGAAAAACAGTCTTAAGTAAAGCCTGGAAGCCTCCCAGCTCTCAAGCAACTGAATAGCAAGGACTCATGGGACCATTTTCCTTGCTGCTTCAAATTCCTGTTCAGTCTCATGTAAATAACAGCAAGTGGTGCTCAATTCTGGACCATTTCAGGGCTGAATTGAAAAACTCTTTCTGTAGAAGACTGAGGTTGGTACAGGGCATTGTAGACCTTGAGATTACCCTGTTTGTTTTGTGGGGCTGTCCTTTAGTGTGAAGGGATATCTCCCTGTGTTGGATACTGGGTTTGTGTAGTCCAAGGTATCCCCATGTGGTAGGAATTGGTGGTGAAACTGACAGTTCAGCAAATGAAAAAGCTGAGAAGGAGCTCCTCAAAACTTGTGTGGTGCCCTGTGCAGTGACTGGCTTAATGTAACTAAATTTGACTGTGTGGAACTCCATTAAAAAATTCAACCAAAACTCCCAAAACCAAAATCCCTACATTCTACAAGTGGAGTTTCTTTAAATGTGACACCACTGACATGCAGAAGTAGTAAAAGCCTTCTGATCTAACTCTTCCTCAATAGTACTTGATTAGTGGAAACAGTGGTCAATGGTATAGTTTCTGGTAAGGCTATTCTAAAAACCTCTTCTAGGCATAAAAGCCCAGCCTAGGAAGACAATATGAATTACTTGTGTACTCTGTTTAGGAGAATTCTGTTAGCAGTGTGGCTTTTCCAGAGGCACTGTCATAGAGAGGCAGGCTTGGTGCCTAGCTTGTTGCATGGTGTTAAAGTCCGTGGCATTAGTGCTGCTTTAAAACTTAACTTTTGAGTATGGAGTTGAGAGATTTCTTCTTGGATCATACTTGTTCTTACACAAGATATAGTGGAAAAAAATAATGTGTAAGCTCTGTTCTGAAGAATATGCTGGGTAGTGATTCTGTTTTCTGCAGCATCATAGTTTAAAGTGAACAGCCAGAAATAAAGTCAGCTTCTTTATAGTTCTTTGGATCTTTAATGTGGCTGTTGCTGTTTTCAGGTCATTATAGTAGCTGCTTGGGCAACCTTTTCTGAAACTGTCTGTAGGGAATGAGCTAATCATACTCTGAATTACAGACATTAAAATGAGGCAAATGAGCTGGAAAAGAACACTGCTGAGCAGGATGTCTTGATAACTTCATTTATTGAATTTTGGTCTCTTTCTGAGAAGGTGATAACACACCCAATTGTCCTTGCATCTGTTTGTCCTTGCTAATCAAAGGAGGACTTGAATGTTTATAAACAGAGAACAACTAGATTTCCAAATACAGCTCTTCCTTTGGCTGTTTTTAAACCTCATATGCATGAAAAGATAAAAGCTCAAGTGAAGACACACTGTAAAACTAAATCATAGAGTTCAGGGACTGCTTTTTCCAGTGAAGATTTCCAAAGCAAGCAGAAAGCTATTTTAGTAGCCCAGACTTTCCAAACAATGTGCTAGGACTTGATACTGCTAGACACACTCAAATGTTAACACACCGTGATAGTCTGGCCTTTCAAACAGAAGAAAGTGTCAGCTGGCGCACTCTAATTCTGTATTTCAAGTATTCTGGCTAAAGTAGTTGTGCTTAATAAGAAAAGGCTTTTTTTGAGTTTTCTCTGCTTATGGGCAATTGATTTTTTTTCCCTTTGATTTTTGTTGCGAATAATTGTACTTTAACTGTTCTTGCTTTAAATCCTGGGATTGCTGTAGAACTTCTATAGTTGAAAATTAATCCAGAGTAAATCTTAGACTTGAAAAAATGAAGTCCAAGTTAACAGATTTAGCCAGAACTGTTAAGCTAGCAGCTTCTTTTGAACTTGTCCCTAAGGAAAAATCTATAATATAGGTGGCTTCCTCAGAAGATAGTTTGAAGACTGTTAGCCTAGGAGCTTGCAAAACCCCTTGTTGCTCACCATTTAGCAAAAGGCTAAATCTTTAGCTGAAGCAACTAGATTAAAATATAAGTATTCTTTGATGAAATAATGATTTGTGTATAGCTGTGTTGGTAGTGTTTTTAGGCATTACTTGTCAAACAACTCTACTCAACAAATAAGTTGACTATATAAGTGTAGAACTTGAGGGGTTTTTTAAGAAAAACTCGAAGTCGTGGTTGGGACTGCAAACTAGTTTAAGCATCTGACTTGTCATGTATGGTGTAAATAATAGCTGTTACAATGAACTTAGGTGAGATAGAGAAGGAAATGTTTTATGCTCTAGGTGACTAGACCCAAATGCCAAACTTCTATGGATTAAGCTGATACACTAATCTGTTTACCCTGAATACAGGTTGTGCTGCAATAGAAATGTACTCTGTGACTGTCTTCTCTTTCAGGCCAGGAGCGCTTTGGAAATATGACCAGAGTATACTACAAAGAGGCAGTTGGTGCTTTTGTGGTCTTTGATGTCACAAGAGGCTCCACTTTTGAGGCTGTTTCAAAATGGAAGCATGATTTGGACAGTAAAGTACTACTTCCCAATGGCAGCCCCATCCCTGCTGTTCTCCTTGCAAACAAGTGTGACCAGAAGAAAGATGGCAGCCAGAATCCCTCTCAAATGGACCAGTTCTGCAGAGAAGGTGGCTTTGTTGGATGGTTTGAAACATCTGCCAAGGTAAGCTTAATAGAAAATTATTTTTAGTCTCTTGAATATTGGCATGAGAAGGGTGAATTTATCATGTAGAAAATAAAGTTATCGAGTATAGGAAGTGGCAGTCAAATTCAGTGAAATTTGAATTCATGTCTTGGCTAGCTTCATTCCTGTAGAAGATGAGGCATATTTGGTTTAGATGAAAAGTTATCTCAAATTCAAAGCATCTTGAAACTATCTGGAAACCTTGATTATCTGAGTTTCATAAGCTTTTTCATCTTGCATATGTGAGGATCATTCATTCTTTAGATGTTAACACTGCTAAATGCTGATCAAGCTCCCCAAAAAATTTAGGTCATCTTTAGGTGCAGGTTTTTAAATGGCATTTTCTGTTGTCACTATTGTATGTAAGAAACAGCAAGAGTTGAAGTGAAGAAGCTATTTGTTTACTCATTATTACCTACCCACAGTGTTGCTAAAGCACTTTTCTAGTTTATCAGGCAATGTCAAGACTGAACTGGAGAAAAAAAATTGTTCTATATAGTAATTTAAGTTAAGAAAGACAGCTGCTTTAGTCAGTTAACTTTGATTAATTTAATCTGTTATACAGTTTTAGTTTACAGATGTTTTGTCAATGCACAGATTAAACTGGCAGCAGCTTAGTTGGAAGTGAAATCCAGTATTTCCTTAAAGCCCAACTGGTTCTTAAAATGAAGGACTCCTCTAGATGAGGAATGTGTGGCTGACAGACCAGTTTACTGGTCTGGCTGATAAATCCTTTATAAAGTAAGATAGGCCTCAAGGTCCTGCTTTTCCCTTCTCTTGCCTATTTCCTTCAGCTGCTGAAGTGCTACACAGTGATGTTTAGACATCTCTTAAAAAGCAAAGAGTCTCTAAGAAAACTTTAAGAAACAAAGTAACAAGTTGTTCTTTGTTTACTTTAAGAGAAGGATACACAGTTAAAGGAATTAGTTAAATTAGCTAACAATTTGTTTGTGTTTGAAAAGGTGTTTCCAAACTCACCCATCTGCTACTAAAAGCTCTGTTTTTAAGGCTCTTTATACTCAAAAAGAATATCAAGTTTTTGGTTTGGTAAAAGTCTTCCCCAAACCTTTACCTGCCTGTAATACTGCTATGTATAAACTGCATTATGGCTTAAAAATAAATGCCAGTAACATGGGGGAAAATCTAATGTGACATTCTAGTGGCAAACTTGTATTTTAGGTGGCATTTAAGATGGGACAGTGTAAAACAAGGTTCTTGCTGCAGAGAAAAATCCAGGCAATTAGTTCTGGCTTAGGCATTAATTGACTTGTTTAGAACTCTGAAGAATTGTAGATGAAATAACAAAAATTTAGGACAAATATCTTGTTTTCTAAGTATACCAAAACAGCTTATGGCTTTAAGTCCTGGATATCCTATTAATCTGCTTTTGCCTCTCTGTTGGAAGTGATAATTGGATCTTCAGTCATAAGTAATATACTGGGCTGGTATTTCCTTTGGAAGCAAAGATGAGCAATTCCAAACATGGCAGCCCTGTGCTACCAGATGGCCCAAACAGGTCAAACCTGTGGCTGGAGACTCCTTGGCACTAGGCCAGCTTGGACCCTCAGAAACTGGGATATTCTGGCAAAGTACATCTCTAAGTATCCTGCACACATACATTCTTTAGGGTGTATGGCAAGGGACTTTTCAAAGTATGCACAAGAACATGTAGAGTAGCTAGATAGGGCACTAGGAAATTGTTGTGATTTTGAGGATCGTGGAAAAGATGAGTGCATCCAAATTCCATCAGAAACAGAAAAAGGGTCCAAAAGGTAGGACAATACTGCAGATGATGTAATTGCCTAGGATCTTTCCTGATGCAGAAATGCACTTAGACATTTGTCAGTCTTCCAAATGCAGGTGACACTTATTCCCCTGACTGCCTACTAGGTTCAAATCAGATTTCAGCTTGTAATATGGATGAATAATTTTGTGTCCAACCTTTCTGCTAACTTTTTCAGAAAAAAGGTGAACAATGACTTCTTGCATTTAAACTGTGTTCTACTGGTGAGACTGAAGAATTATTTTCTTTTTGGATAGCTTTAGAAAAGTGTGACTGTTAATAGGGATGTGTGACTGTTTCAAAAATATCACTGACTTCCTTGTTTCAACATTTTTAGGACAACATCAACATAGACGAAGCTGCTCGATTCTTGGTGGAAAACATCCTTGCCAATTACAAAACCTTTCCTAATGAAGAGAATGATGTGGGGAAACCAAAACTGGACCTAGACCCATTGAAAGCAGAGAGTAAATCACAGTGCTGCTAATGCAACCACCGTTCAGTAGATGGGATGAGCAGCAGGACTTTGCTTTAAATCGAAATGCTGCTATGGTGCTGCGATGTGACAATCCATATGGGGTGTCTGGTACTATCTGAATTGGTGACTCATTTGGGTGTTTACATATTCTTGTTTAGCATGAAACTGAGTATCTTGTGAGTTATCATTCCACTTGCTTGAGTGTCTGCATCTAAGTCTGATTAGTGTCTTCTTACTTGAGAACATAAGGTAGTGTTTACACTCCTAAAAGGAACAAAGACAACATTCAGTGTCTAGTTTGTTTCTAGGACATATGCTACATTCCAAATAGGACTCACTTTTAGGTGACTAGACTCTTGCACCTTTAAAGTAAACTATTCCTTTGTCACCACTTATGTCCCACGTGAGTCTTCTCACCAGCACGATTGTCCCTATTTATTATGCCCACCATGAGGATCTGTCTCTTTGCTAGTTCTCCTGGATCAACACCTCCCAGAAATCTTGAAGGGGCCAATGACAGATGGGAGATATCTTTCCTAGTGTGATCACTAAGATTGAGTTAAGTAGATGGCTTTTACTACTGAGTAAAAGCAAGATGGTTGTTATTGTTTTTAACAAGGGAAAGACATTGTTATAGATACTAATAAAAATGCATCTTCAGCAATTTAAGGCTGAATCTTTTCAGCTAAAACTTTACATATGAAACACATTAATGAATAAAGTTGTACTGCTGGCACATAGTTGTAGTAACCTCACCCCTATGCACATCCAGAAATAAGCATCTAGTAACTTTTTCATGCACTAACACTGAAAACTTTACCAAGAGTACCAAAAGTAAGTATCTTACTGTCCTGTGATGATGAACTTTTTCTTCTGTCTAGAGATGGTTCAGAATACTATGAGCAAGGAGAGAGGTCTTGAGGGAAATAGCTTAATTGGTTCATGCTAGTCTGTCAACCTTTCTGCCCCAAGCTCTTTGTCAGTTTTAGAACTCTTTTGACTGCTTTGAACTAAGGAACTGGCTTACCAGTTTGTAACTGTATACTGAGATACTTATGTTTCTTTGTTATAACACTCATGTATTTTTGGCAGCAAATGAAGTTCAAAAGGATTAGAGATATTTCATGGTTCTTGAATGTGTTCTGGAACTCTGGCTCTGATTGGCTCAAAGGCTTTGAAGCTCCTCTTCATTTTAAGGGTTTCTTCTGTCCTGGTACCTCATTACTTCAGAAGTCTTACCTTGCTGGGTTTGATGGTGCTGATGTTTAGGTAAACATCAGAACTAGGTATATGCAGGATTTGACATACTTTAATCTGTACTGAGATTTCTTAGACTGTCTTTTTTTCTAAAGAGTAACATACTTTTAAAGAGTTAAATAAATATATTTGGGCATCTTTTGTGTGTTGGTGTATGCTTTTGAGAACATGAATCCTCTCATATGTTCCACCCTATACTCAAATACTTCCATTAACATTTGAAAACAACTTTATCTTCTAGTGTGTGCTGTGTTAAAGAATTATTTAAAGTTACCACAGCAAGGCTTGGCATAAACCAAAACTGAGTTTATTAAGCTTAAAATCCTTAGATAATTCAGATGAAAGGAATCTTAGGATGTCTTCTAAGCCAGTGTCTTTCTCCAAGCAAGGTCATAGCACAGTGCTTAGGTGTTCATGTGGTGTAGTCATAACCTCAAGCCATGTATGGCCCTGGGAAAGTTGTTTCAATGCCTGACTTTCCTTGAGAGTTGAAACTATCACAATCTTCCTATTCAATCACTTCAACTCCATTTTGACTGTAAACACATTTTCAATGTTTAATCTCTGCTGTACTGTCTTTGTTTCAACTTCATTTGAAGCTGCACAAATGTCAATACCAGCTTTACTTCCACAGAAAGTTTCCCCAGTTGTAGTGGATTGTGGATTTTTTTTCTTGCTTTAGTGTTTAGATTCAACAGCAAAATGGAGACCAAACTCAAACTTTTTGACTGCCTGAATCTCACGACTGCATGAATCTCATCTGGGTCCTGTCACTGATAATATAATCCTATGAGATTATTTTCAAGAATGTCTAAACTTTTACTTGAAGAGTTACTGTTGCTATATTTAAGCACTTTCCTTATTTTGCACATAACATCTTCTAAACCTCTGCATGAATGTAGGAAGAACATGACTCTAAAACCGGTAGGATGGTACTGGTTCAGATACAGGTTGTTACTACTGAGGCCAGCAGTATAAAACTACCTGCAGGATGTAGTCTTTTTTTTTTTTTTTAATCTTCTGTCATTTGTCTGAGGAAAAGAATTAGCACTTTAATAGAATGCTAGTCTTACTTTGCGCTACAAACTGCATTTTCACTATCCCTCTGTGGAGAGAGTATTGTGATATTTAAAACTGAGCAGGTGGATTGGGAAAGCTGATCCAGGCAGAACAAGAAAACTGAGAGAAGACTGGCCTGAGGAAGGAAATGGTAGTGTCTTCCTGGTAGTGGGAAATGGGATTGCAGTTCATGCAGAAGTGTATAGGTTAGTTAAACTAGTCATGAAACCCTATTCTCATTAACCCAAAACCTTTGATTTAGAAAAATATGTGGGAAACAGACACAAACAGTGACCTTTTCAGTATAGGATTTTCTGATTTATCTTAACTGCAGTACTAGAAAAACATGAGCTATTCCAAGCTCTAGAGTTTTGTTTAAACTGTGTCAGGTTTGTTGAGTTGTACTAACTCCTTAATTATTATAGAGGAACAAAGATTTGTTCAGTCTAATCTGTGGGGAATACTTGAAGTCATTCCTAGAGACCCAGTACTTGATGTCACCATGGAACAGGTGGATGCCCAAAGTAGTCTGTGACCCTGTGGAAAGCCCATGCTGGCAGAGCCTGTGGCCCCATGGAAGGGCCCATGCTGGAGCAGGTTTTCTGACAGGTCTTGGGACCTTGAGAGGAGTCCATGCTGGAGCTGAAGTCAGTTCTGAAGGACTGCACCCCATGGAAGGAAGCTACACGGTAGCAGTTCATGGAGGCCAGGGGAAGAACTCACATTGAAGAAGTTTCTGGATGATTGTCTCCTATGGGAAGGGCCCCATGCTGGAGCAGGAGAAATGTGAGGAGTCCTTCCATGAGAAGGAAGGAGCAGCAGAGACAATATGTGATGAACTGCCTGCAAACCCCATTTCCCATCCCCCTGCACCACTGAGTGGAGGAGGTAGAGAAAACTGTGAGTGAAGTTGAGCTCAAGAAAAAGGGAGGGGATGGAAAAGGTGTTTTTAGGATTTAGTTTTATTTCTCATTATCCTTATCTAGTTTGATTTGCGGTAAACTAAACTAATTTACTTCAGTCAAATCTGTTTACCCATGAGAGCAATTGTGAGTGATCACTGCCTCTTACCTCAACCCATGAGCCTTTTGTTATATTTCCTATCTTCCATCCAGCTGAGAGGGGAGTGATACAGTGGCTTTGGCTGGCACCGGCTGTCCAGCCAGGGTCAACCCACCACACAGGGAAACTACTTTGCTTGAAACTTAAAGCATTGTTGTTTTCAATGGTACTTTGCCACAAGATCCCCAAAATCACGGCTTTCTTTTATTTAATATCTTAAGGAGCAAGAACTTTCTGTCAGATTGTCCACCAGGATGCTCTTTCATTTCATTGGGTTATTGTTTTAAGCACAATTATATCAGAAAATGTACAGCTCAAATGGCTAGGGCTGTGGCACATGGCATATGGATGATGGCATAAGTGTGACAATAATTTATATAATTTGTATGAGTTTCAGAAGTCAGAGACTATAAACTGTTGTAGATTTTTTTTATTATTATTTAGAGAAGAAAATGTATTTTTATTTGGTTAAAACAAGTTAGAAGACATCTTACATCAGCTTGTGGTCTTGTTTCTGACTTTTCGTGAAGAATGTTAATCACATTTCTATTAAAACAAATTTACGCAGCAATCTTACATTTTGCATTTTTCAGATAGTACAGCTTTTTGCTTTTAGCCTGCATATACAACTGCAGCCACAATTAAAACACACTAAAGTTAATCACTGTTAAAAAGGATTTGCTGTGATCTGCTGTATGCCTTTACTTAGAACAAGAAGACTTAACTTTTTAAATCCCCTGCAAAAAAGGTTATATTCTTAATTATAAAAAAAAAATGTTAAAACCAAAATACTAAAGTAAAGCAGTGTACTAAGACATTTAATAGGTTCTGCAGTTCTGTAGTTTACACTACATTAAGACTCTGTATTTTCAATTTTAAAAAATACCCTTCTGTCCTTCAGGCTACTGTCACAATTTCATTGTATCTTTTTAGTCAAATATCTAGAATTTTTTAAAGAAGTAATACTACTTCTTCTGTCCATATCTGAATTTTTTAACAGTTCCAATAGTTAGAGAATCACAGATGTCTTGTTTAACTTCAGATTTCAGATAGGGCTTTTACACTGTATCAAACGCAGAAAGCCTTCTCTTTTGACATAGAATGATATTCCTGTATCATCAAATGTAAACTTGTGATTCTGTGAGCTACTTTGATTTTCCTCTGCTGCCTGCTCTTGGGGCATACACAGGGATAATACATAGGGATAATGTTTTATCCCTATATTAGAGTGGAGAGATGATCAAAGCTGTGGTAGGCCTCAGTTTACACTTTTACATAAATAAGTACCCTGAGCATTCCCACGGGACTTGATGGTATTGCTGTATTTAAATTGGACATGAGCAGCTGACACAGAATGTTTTGGGTCTGTGTTTTCTCCAAAATGAGATTATAGCACGAGAATGTGATAGAATGTGCTCTAGCAAATAAAGAAAAATAAAAAAAAGGGTAATTGGAAATAGTAACATAGGACTCTGATGGACCCCACCTTTCTGGCAGTTTGTCAAATTCAAGAGAGGCTGGAATGTTGGAAAAATCATATTCCTGACAAAATCAGATGAGATGTGTTTTACCATAAGATATTTTTGAAATGGCAGTGAAGTCCTATGCTTAGGCAAACACTATTTTCTATTATGCAACTGGCTGATTTTTCCCCCTATCTTGTCTTATTCCATCAGTTTACCCAGGAAAGCTCTCATAATCCCCTTTACTCCCTAGCCTCACTTAAAGAGTTAACAGACTAGGGCTGCCTGTGCATAGTTTCAGTCCATCTGTTTGAGGATGCTTTTGCTCAAATTCTGTTCCCTGGCCTATGTCACCTCAGTGACTGACTGTTCCTGACACAGTGCACAGACTGCTCCTCCCAGGCTTTATCACATAGTGCAGTGTTTTCATTTTCTCAGGCGTTACCGTTCTCCACGCACAATTGCTCTTTTCTTGATCACCCTTCACTCTTTTCCTGATTCTTTACTGCCTGCACTGCTGTCCTCCTCTGTTCATTATTTCCCACTGACCTCTTACTTCCTTATATCTCTTCCACCCACACTTTCACTTAGCAAACAGATAAAAGAGAGTATTGGAAGTTAAAGGGCAATGGGTTTTTTTAATCTGTTAAAAGCATTAATTTCAGAACCTAGATTTTCCTGTCATTTGATAAAAATACATGGGAAAAAAGTCTCAAAAACATCACAAAAATCCTTTCATCTTGTGACTGTTGCAACCTCATGCTTGAAAATGAAGCATCTCTTTTACAGAAGCCTCTAGGTGCTTTTGACCTTAACCCATTTTTTCACATAGAACTTCCCAGAACCACAGAATGGGTAAGGTTCGAAGTGACCTTGAAAGACGGTGTAGTCCTACACCTTTGCTCAGACCTTGGAGCAGGTTGCTCATGGTCATGCCCAATTTGATAAAAAAGCTCTACAGTCTTGCTGGAAAACCTGTTCTGGTGTTAGACCAGCTTGACAGTAATTAAAAATAAAATAAAATTTTATTTTAAAGAGGAATTTCTCATTTAAATTCTCACATTGATTCTAATCCTGTCACTTGGCATCTCTGAGAAGAATGAGTGTCTTTAGCCTACTCATCACTTATTCTACACATTCTGCTTTGCCCCAGTCCCACACTCCTTAAGGCAAAAACTTTTACTCTCTTGTTCTGAAGTCCTTGTGCCTTCTGTAAAATCAGAGGAGACTTAAGTCTGAGCTCCAAAACCCCTGAGGGCTTTTGGTAGTGTTGCTGTTCACAGTTACTCTCTTTCTACTCTCTCCAGCTACTATGTGTTGTGATAAAAAAATACAAAATAATCAAGATTGAAAGGCTGCTTTTCTGTAAGTGATTTGCATGTGCTGTAGTTGTTGCTGTGATGCTTTCAGGGAAGAACAAAGAAGCTGATGGTTTGAATGGTACCTTAGAAGAATGATGACCAGAAGGTCATCCATCCATTGCTAATCAGTACGTGCTGCCTTAGTATTTGTTTAGTGACATCTCAATGGGTTCCTAACACTTGTTTTGTTGTCTTGTGCATTTATTCCACATTTTCTGCCAGATGCCTCAACACTAACAATTTCTTCCCTTCAGGGAGTGTCTGTCAGATATACTTCATGGCTTGAGACATTAGGGCAGTGAAACAGCTGATGTGACCTTAGAGATTCTTTGCCAGTTAGAAAACTAGCTTGTTTGAAATTCAGATTAATTTCTCTTTCCAAACAAGCTGTCCTTGTCATTGCTGTTAGGTTATGGAATTCTAAATGAACTTCTTGCATAAATAAAGAGATGTAACTTGATGGATGTTAAACTTGAGATCTTGTTTTTCCTTCACAAAGCACACCGATACATTCTTTTAATGCCATCACTCAGCAAACAAACTTACTGTAGGATTTTATGGTAAAGGTCAAGTCCATTCTGAACTTCCTATGTAGTAGTTATCATTTAACAGAGCAAAGAATTAAAGCCTCTGTACTTGATTATGATTTTCTGATTTGTGCTCTTCCTCCTCCACCATCCCAGGCACTCAAACTTCAGTTACTTTTATGTTGTCTTTCACAGAAGTTTAATATGAAAGTTTTATTTGCTGGGATGCTGCAAATATCATTGGTCTTCAAGATGGAAATTCTTAAGAAGGAAAAGGAGAAGGAAGCTTTTCTTCCTCAAGAAGGAAAAGTTTTCCTTCTTTCAAGAAAATGGTTTTCCTACTGTGAGAACTTTTATAATTGCCTCTTGCATTTTTATGTATATTTCATAGTATTTTCTCTGTCCAGTAAGTATAGGAAAGGGGATTCAGAGGAAGAGAAAGTCTGTAATTTCCATGATGTTTTTATCTGCATTCTGGGACACAAACTGAATCCTGTCCCCCATCTACAAGTTTGCATCAGCATCCAGCAAGGTGTGGAGGTGAACAGCCCTGTGCTGATACTGCAGAAGTATATCCAGATGTCTGAACTCACCTCTTTCTCTCCTTTTTTTATTTATTGCCCTAATCAATATTTGATAGCATAATTGTATGAAAAGAAGACCAGCTGTTCAGTTTGAAAAGAAATAAATAAAATTGAAATGTTTACTTGTCTCTCAAGTGAGAAGTGTCCCAAAGTACCTTGTTTAAAATGGATGCTGTTGGACATCACGCCGAAGGAAACGCCAAGCTGTGGAAGAATTCTGCATTTGAAATTTATGAGTGTCTATCTGGCTGCCTGTCATCTTGATATAAATCAAGATCTGAAATTTGTCTAAAATAAGCCTCTAGATGTAGCAACATCTGCCTATTTTTCCTCCTATTTTTAATCTACTCGTGCCCTCTGTGATTTGACAGACAGATTTTCATTGATTTTTATATTTGAAAAATCTTGAATAAGAATAAGCAAAGTATATTCTATTTTATCAAGAATTTTTTACCATTCACTACAGATTGGGAAACAGCAAATATGATGTTAGAAATAGGAGCTTGTTAACAATAGTGCAGTCTCTGGAATGTATCTGAAAAAGTCTTCTTATAAATGAAGTTGTAGCAAACTATCTGCTGAATTCAAAACCAGCAGATTAATGCTAATTTTATCTGACCTTGGTAGAACACCATTCACTTTGGTAATCATGGGCTTCATAGCAGGAGTTAATTAATTGCCTCAATCTGAAATGAAAAAGAAATACTTGCATAATCTAGCTCTAAAATTTCTCTAGGCTGTCAGGGCAGAGCAGACTCACAGTCAAGTTGCCAAGGACCAAGGCCCCCAGGTCCCTTCCTGCAGTGCTGCTGTCCAGCCTGTTTCCCAGCCTGTCCATACACCCAGGGTTGCTCTGTCCCAGGTGCAGAATCCAGCACTGGTCATGGGCAAACTTCATACAAGTGGTGATTGCCCAGTCCCCTCACTTGTCCAGGTCTCTCTGCAGGGCCTCTCTGTCTTCGGCAGAGTCGGCAGCTGATTATCACGGGCCAGCAGACAAACTTCGTTCTTGGGACGGATTCCTGAGGCTGCCGCAGGAAGCGGTATCTGTTACCCTTCAAGCCAAGCCTTTGCCCGCAGAGCCATTCCACGCCGCTCCTTGGGCTCCTCGGGCACGGAGCGGCGGTGGGGCCGCGTCCTGGTCGGGCTGGGCCCGGCCCCTCGCCCCTCGCCGCCCGCGGCCCCTCCCGCGGGGTCGCCCGGCAACGCTGCGGACGCGGCGGCTCCGACCCGCAGCCATGGCCTCCAAGCCGGGCAAGAAGAAAATCTCCAGCGGAGCCGGTACCTCCTCCAGAAGGTGAGAGCCCCGGGAGAGAGGGAGGGTGGGCGCGGGAGGCCGGGATGGAGACACCGCCGTGCCCGGCCTGGGCTGCTGCGGCCGGCCGGGAACTTCCCCGAGGCTCCTCGGCCCGGCCCGGGCGGCCGTCGAGGCCGGCGGGCACCTGTGCCAGGCGGGCACCTGAGCCAGGTGGGCACCTGAGCCAGGCGGGCACCTGAGCCAGGCGGGCACCCAGGCGGCCCTGTCGCCGTGTCATCTGCCGGACACGGGTGCGTGCCCGTAAGCGCCGTGCGGGCAAACAACTTGTGCTGAGAAAGTTCACTTGCTGGCGTGGGTGCTTCAGTAAAAGTGGTTCCTAAAGCCGAGGAGGGGTTTGGTTGCTCCTGGGGTTTAGTTTGTTCAATCCGGGAGCCCGGCTCGGGTGGAAGTTGTGCTCCCTCCCTCTGCAGCACCGTCCTGCCCCGCCGGAGCCGGGCGTGTCCTGGAGCATCCCTGGTCGGGCACACAGACCTCAGACCTTGCACACAGCAAGGGGAACGAGGCCTTCAGCTGCTGCTCAGGAGCTATCAGAAGTTAAGAGCTCACTGAAATGATTTTAGGTTAAAAGAACCTCAAACTTATCAACCAGGACAATAATTTTGGGAGTGGGGGCGCTCTATTTTCATCAGGGAGAGGAACCAAACTAGCTGCAGGTTTAGAGGCGAAATGATTAATGATGGTTATAGCACATCAGTTTCCCTTACAGAAAGGAAAGACAATTCCCAGTGTCTGGAAAGTTTGCTTAATGTTATAAAGAATCTGAGGAAAGCAAGTATGACAAAGAAAAGAATTTTTCATATTAATTTCTTAAATATTTCTGTGTAAGTAGCATCTCTTGGGTTATTTTTAAAATATTTGCTATTTGCTGGGTGTTTAGTATGTGTATATTTCTGTGTAAATGTATATTTCTTCCTGAAAAGACTAATAAATAGAGAACATTGACATTCACTCTCACTGTTTTGACTTGTGAGTTCTGTTTCTATGGTGTTAGCAGGTTTCTCATCCTAATGTAAGCCTGAATGCATGATGCTGTTGGGATTCAAATGAAAAAAAGTATCTCATGTATGTGCTTATGGCCTTTGCTTCTTTTTTTACATGAAGGTTTCAGTTGCATTACTTATTTCTCTCCTGAAGTCAATCTCAAATGCCCCTTTGTGCTTATTTCATATGTAGTTACACAGCCTTTACTACACAATAGTTTCTTATATTTTCATGTTCCTACTTTATATTTCACACCTTGATTCCCATTTTGCCAACTTTTCTGTTGCAAGCTGCCAGAATCTAGTTCCTTCTCCCCATTGCACCCTTTGCTTAGTAACTCTGTTGTTGTTTTGGCCAGGGAAGTGGTCACAGCACCAAGCCTGAGAGAGTTCATGAAGTATTTGGACACCATTCCTGGGCACAAGGAGTGACTCTTGGGATGTCCTGTGCAGGGCCAGGAGTTGGACCTTGATGATCCTAGTGGAATCCAACTCAGAATATTCTCTGATTCCCTTTGATATTCATTCATTCTGTTCATTCTGTTACCCAGCTTGTTCAGGATGTTTATGAGGCAGAGACAATTACTGTAAAAATTTTGTCTAAATCTATGAAAACATAATGTAACTATTCCTGTGTTTGAAAGAGAAATGAATATTTGCAGCCTGCCTGAGAGTTGCCTTGCAAGTTTAGTATTCTGTTGTAATTGCAAGATAGATTTTCTGTTTTATTTTAGAACAAAGCTTGCAGTTGCAAGGACAAAAATGTTAAAAATATTTTGTCTTTTGACTAATACTGTCTCCCTGATAGCAAACGTGACTTGTTTTTTATATGTCTCTAATGGTCAAAATACTAAATAGAAATATAAGTAATAGAACAAAGAAAAATACTAATTTTTCTTTTAACAATTTGTAAAAAAAAAACCCTGAAATCTGTTAGTACTTACCAAACAGAATTAGTGTTATTTCATTCGTTGTGGATAAAATTAATGCAGAAATCCTCTGAGAGTAATGTGTACAAACATCTGTGCAATATATTTTGATCACCTTAAAATCACTTTTCTCAATTCTAAATCAGGCTTCCTTTTTCCCCCCCACAAGTGTTCAAAACAGTCAGAACAGTACATCTGCACTGTGGAAAATCAATCAGGATTATGGGTGGATATATTGCATTGTTAGAGTGGGACCTCAGAAACATATGGAGAAGGCAGGAAAATTCCTCTGGACTTGCTAGCCAGACTTCCCCTGGGTCTCTGCAGGATACTCCATTGGGTCTCTCTTCATTACTGCTTTCTAATTAGAAAGCAATTCCCTCAGGAGCTAGGCAGCTGCTGGAGATGATGGGCTGAAGAACTCAAGCTCAAAAGGACTGCTCCATTACAGCTTTTCTGAATTGCACCATTAGAGGCTACTGAGAATCTGATCTTTCCCAGGTTTCAATAGCTATGGTGGATAAGAATTGATGTCTTTGGTGGCACTGGAAGAGATTCTGGCTAGTAAGAATGGATAATGAATTAAAATGCTTTTAAATTAATTTGATGAAGCTCCATGCCATCAAGCCCGTTCTTCTGAATTAAGCCATCAGCAGCTATCACAATTAGGATTTGGGCTATTAGGGACAAAAATGAAGAGGTAATGGTCAGAGCCAAGAGAAGCAAGTGATTTAGAGGTAATTGTGGCACAGACAGAGGTCACCATGGTATAGGGGAAGGTCAGAGCAATGCTGGAGTACTTTTTAAAGAGGTCACTAACTAATATGTACTGCTGATGTATCCTCAAGGACTAGCAGAGACAGGCTGAAGCCTGCACTGGCTGGAAGAAATTATTTTTTAGCTGTATACCTTGTTGATTGCAATCAGTAGCAGGTTGCTGTGCCAATGCCTAGGATTACCTAATGTTTGTTATTAAGATTAAAGGATGGGAGAATAAGAGCAGAAAAAAGAGCGGAATTGCTGATTCATTCTTCAATTCCCATAGGCCTAGAATAAGGTTTCTGCCATGGCTTCTGTTTGAGGTTTTATCCACTGCCAGCATCTGTTCTTTAGGTTTGGTAGTTTGGAGAATATACACTGACCAGATTAATTTTTTTATGTTTTGAGGTTTTTAGATAGGCTGAAAATTGAGAATGGTAAGAACTCATGACTTGTGGGTAAGAGCATGGTTATTGAACTTGAAGCTTTTAGTGGACCTCTCATATTGGTTAATGTAAGTTTTAATGGGCACTAAAAATTTACCTGGAATCAGTGAACAAGCCTGCAGGAAAGAAACCCATTGAAGATTATATGAATACATAGCAACTACATCAAGCGTGGGAAGTGCTTGAGCATTATTCTTAAAAATACTTAGAGCCTGTGAAATTATATTATGGATATACTAGATATGCCTTTATGCTTTTTGCAAAAAGGTTTTCAGTTGCAGTATTGTTTGAGACAAGGTGCTGTGCTCCAGTTCACTCACTCTCCCACTCAGCACTCCTGCTCTCCTGTTTGTGGTCCAAGGGGGCAGCCCAGTGGTACATCTTTGACTTGCAACATGTGTTGCAACATGTTTTATTTGAGAGAAGGGGTTGCTATTAGAGTAAAATCTGGTTACATTCCTATGGAGCTGCTTATGCTTGTTTTTGACTTTGCTGAGCTAAAGTCAGAGTTGAGTGTGGCTTGGAGGTTATAAATTTTGCTGGAGGCTTGAAACAGACTGAACATTTTGGACAAAAGACATTGATGATACTAGCCCAGATTTTGAATTTTTTTTTTAATTAATCATTTATGATTAATTCTGCCCAATTCATTGGTAATTGGGCTGATTTTAAAAATATAATTAATTTCAAATCTCATGGTTTAACCCCATATGGCATCTTTGACTCACACTGCTTGCTAGCTTAACCCTAGCAGGATGAGGGCAGGAATCTGGGTAAAAATGCAAAAACTTGCTGCAGATAAAGACAGCTTAATAGGTAAACATCAGAGCAAGAACAGGAATTCATTCACTGCTTCCCATGAACGGGCAAGTGTAACAGCCATCCCTCATGAAAGCAGGGCTTCATCACATGTACTGCTGACTTAGGAAGACAAATGTCATCAGTCCAAACATCTGCTTCCTTCTTCTTCCCCCAGGTTTATTGCTTAGCATGAGAATGTATGGTAAGGAAGGTCTCTTTGGTTGGTTGGTTGGTTGGGGTCAGGTGTCTGGGCTGAGTCCCCTCTGGTCCCTTCTTGTGCACGCCCAGCCAACGTGCAGGCAGAACTGTGTGAGAAGCAGCAAAGGCATTGACTCTGTGTAGTCACCACTCAGCAATAACTGAAATATCACCGTGTTATTGACTCTGTTTCCATCACAAAACTAAAACATATCTCCCCTACAAGCTGCTCTGAGGAAATGTACTTCAAACCTAACCAAACTCAGTACAGCTACTCACTAGACTTCTTCACAGGGAAAAGATTTGAATGAAAAATTTTAAACCTTCACTGTATTTATAATCTGCTTTACAATGGTAACTGGTAGTATATTACAAGATTTTATACTCTTAGTACAAGGCTGATTTTTGATAACTTGTGGGGCTCTTCTGTCTCAAACAGCTCAGTTCAGATCCTTTCTAACCAAAGCCAGTTAAGGCTTCATGAGACCCTGTGAGTGGTGTATCTTGAGCTACAGCAGTTGTTCATCTCCAGTTTGCAGCTACTGTCCTGACAAAACTGAGGATGTTTTGGGATCATGGTCTCCTTCAGCACACTGTTAACTGCAATCCAAAGATAAACAATTGTTTTGGATTGAGTGCTTGTCTACAGGCTTTTGGAAAGCATTTCCTGATCTCTCAAATAATTTAGGCATAACATAAATCTGTGATGGCCCAGGATTCCAGGGCATCCAGCTGCATAACTGGAGGGAAAAGTATCTATGTACCTTAGAATTTAACCATCTGAAATGCTGAGCAAATGGTACCATCCTGCACTTATGTACTTTCCCCAGACATAGCGGTGTTAGTGAATAAATGTGTTGTGATCTTAGGTTCATGATTGTTCTTCAGAAGTTTTTTAATGCATCACTGACCACCTGCAAGCTCTACCACTGTACTATTGTATTAATACCTAAATTCTAACCTGACTAAAGCTAGAGATGTTCCTGGAGATTTTGCATTGTCTTTTTTAAGCTTGAAAGAACCACTTTTCATTTATTTTTATTGTCTATTTGTTTTGCAAGCAACTCATATTTCTGAGGGTAGTAATTTTGTTAGTGTCACAAAAAAAAAAATAATTCTAAATTAGACCTAGAATTTTTGAGCAGAAAAATGAAGCTCTTGCTTTCAGTACCTGTGCTTCAGTAATCAAAATTTTTCAGTGTGTAAACACAGTACAACTTTACATAGTCAATTTGTTGGTACTTTTTGCTCTCTTCTGCTTTTAACTTTCTTTTTAGTTTTGTTTTGTGCTTAGAAAATGTTTTTTTCCCCAGGTAATTATGAGAAGCATACTAGAATAGAATATAAGCTGACCAATAAGTTTAATTTTTTATTAACTAGATTACATGTTAATTAGAAAATTATGTATTCAAATTAATATTCCTAGTTAATTCTAATTAAAACAAGGAACCCCTGAGAGCTCAGCTTATTTGATCTGTAGATTTCAAATTTCACAGACTCATGGGCATGAAAATATTAAGTAATTTACTAGTGGCAATATCACACTAAATGCTGTACTCCCTACTGATTTTAGTTTTAGGTTTTTCTTTCCATGAAACTCAAAGCACTGTCAGAGAATCTTACAGGCAAACACTCCATGAGCCCTGGGTTGGAGACTGCACAATCAGAGTGTGCAAGAGGAGCTTTGACTTCTATTGCAGTGAACAGTGTAAAGAACAGTGTGCTGGAAAAAAAGCACCTTTCAGCAGAACTGCATAGCAGAAAATGTACTGTCAAAAGAAAAATACGAATAACTGTGCTTTGAAACTAGAAAGCAATCTAAAAGTATAATGTTAGAGACTCTGTTTGCTGGGGATTATTCATCGATTTAAGAAGAATGGCCTTTATCTTCTGTGAATTCTCTGTAACCACCATGGAAGAAATGGGATTTCCTGATTTTCCTAACAATGCATGCAAAGTGCTTTTTAAATGAGTTGGCCTAAATCCTCAGAAGTACTGGCATGCTCTGCCATGCAGAGACTTTTAGCTCTTGGTTAATTGTTCAGGTGCCCTACAGAAGGCACAAGAGGTTTTAAAGAAGCAGCGCTGTGCAGTTCATATTCTTCTACTTGATACTTGAGTATCAAACTTTAGTGTCAAAAGCAGCCATAGCATTCTTACATCTGGTTTAAGGTCAGCTTACAGCCTTATAATGGCTATTCATTTGCTGCTAGTTGGAAGAAGAGCACATTGATCAGACAGAAATTTGATCTGCAAATTGGATGTAGATGTTACTTGCTTTCGAATCTGTGACTTGGTGGAAAACTGCAAGATACAGCTTGAAGCCCTTCTTGTCTGTGGCAGCCTGTTCACTTGGCCTGCCACCTGTACCATCTTTTGAAACCTGTTAACCTCAACGGATTTGGACAGCTCACAATCCCACCTGGAGCACAACTTAGAGTCAGCCTTAACCATCTTGGAAGAATCCATCAGAGATCACTATTTTGGCTGAGATTGGCACCTGAAAATGACTGGAAAAGACATTCCTCTTTCCAGGCTCTTGCTATGACATTATCTAGGTATTGGTATGTCATATTTCCACCTGTAACATTGGGTAGAAACCCCACCTCTGCAGACTGTGTTTGTTTCTGTACGTTACAAGGGCTCATTTAAGAGCTAGATAATATAGTGCTTCTGCCTTGGCAGGCATCTCTTGGAATTAATTTTCAATGCTCCACTCTTGGGAATCTAATTAAAAAAAAAAATAAATTTGAAGGATGTCTTTTAAAGGTTTAAGTGACCTCCAGTGTGGTAGAATGTGAAAGGCTGTCCAATGAATGGCATCCAGGCAATCTGATACCTTCCAATGTGAAAAATGTTTTTCAGATAAGTAAAAAACATTTTTCTCCATTCTGTATTCAAAGCTTTTTTATAGCAGATCTTTGGTTCCATAGAATCAGGAGCAGAGAATTTCACTACAGCTGCCTCTCAGCACAGAAAATGGTAAGCTGTTTTCTGGCATTGCTCTCGCAGGCTACAGGGTCTTGGTTTGCCATTTGAAAGCAGCACATACATGATATTGTTTCTCAAGTATATAATACCACCTGATTTTACTTCTGTCTTTGAGCAGTTTACAAATAGTAGTTTGTGGAATAGAAACTGTTCTTCCTGGAATGCAAAAATTGAAGGATCTGGATCCAAAATTCTAACATTGTACATGAGCTAGCTATGAGCATGAAGGTTGAATTTTACAGGAATTCCTCCAAAAAGAGAAATTTTTTGGTTTTTTTTTGCTTTACATAGATTTTTTTCACACAGGATAAAAAAATACTTTGTGATTTATATTAAATATGCAGTTGCTTATCAGTCTATTTGTCACCAGTTTTTTGAATACATCTTCATATTTTTCCCCTAACACATAGAAAAAGTCTATTACTTGATTTTGTGCTTTATATTTAATTTCTGACTTCAAGTTTTTATATAGCAAAAAGGTTTAGTTGGGAAAAATGGATCAAAACAGTAGAAGATACTCAATTTTAGCTGGAATTCTAAAATTACAAGGATCAGAATTCAGACAATATTTTTAGGACAACAAGTAGATTCAGGCTGAAAACAAGGAGAACAAACAAAAAAATTAAAGTTTTAAACCTACAGGGCCTCTAAATTTCTATTTTCTAATAATTTTTCTTTTAAGTAATGATCAAGGCATGCTGCTGTGTAAAATTTGCATGAAGGATTTGGCATTTAGGGTTTTTCTTCCACCTCCCAGAATCTGGAAAGCAAACCAAGAAGGAATAACTTGGTTTCCATTAATGTGAAGGCAAATATAAGTAAGAAAACATGTGGACTTCTATCTGGCAAAGCTAAATGTGAGGCTGGGTAACCGTCTCTCTTAGCAAATGTGTGTGTGTGCCTTCAAAAGAGGCTCATCCTTCACAAGTTACTGAGGTCTATTAGTAGTTTGTCTGACACCTACAAAGACATCAGCTATGTATAGAAATGAGAACATCACACTTGGAAGCAGTGATCTAAATTACAGACCCCTTTAAAAATGATATGTCTATAAAGAATAATCAGTTGGTGTTCATCTTCTCTTTCTATCATCACTTTAATTTTCCAGTTTGAACTTGCTTCACACAGAAAGTACTCTGTGCTTTTTGGGGAAGAAACCCTGCCCCAGTACACAAAAGTAAAATGACAATAAAACCTATTGTCAGAGGCTTTTGTAAGCAATTGTGATTGCAGCATAGATGGTTTACAATTATTTGTTCTGCTCATCATACCTGCACTGCATCCATGGCTTGGGTCTCCCCAAACGCGAGAGCTCTGAGCACGTAGACTATTTTGCTTCTGCAGAGAATCCTGTATGTTTTGGCTCCAGTATCCAAGGTAAGACTAATGGCAAGGTATTGTAAACCACTCATTCATATTTTGGTTTTGTTTTGTAATTGCTGCTGACTATGCTAATAATAAGGAGAAAACTGTATTTCTTTATTAGCTGCTGATTAAATTGTCTGATTGTGACTCATTCTGTTCATTCCTCTTCTGAAGAATGATACTAGGTATGAAGAAAAAGAGCAAATCATTTTGCCACAGAGTTGCTGATACTTGGCCAAACTTTCCTGTATCCTTTAGAGATTCTTATGAACTTGAGTGTTACCATGGTTTCTGCTCTGGGTTTCTAAGATATTCAGATGCTACTTTTACAAAATCATTTCAGTGATTATAGTTTAAAAGAACTTTCTGCTATAAATAAGGTCTTCAAAGGAGTCTTTTGTCTTTGAGGTTGGAAGAGATTAAAGAAATACTTAAGTAGCTTTCCTGCAGGGCAGATTTGGAAAAAAAGTTGAAGCTTCTGTTCTCTGCCCTCTTTTTACTAGTATAAAAGCTCTACTGAGGACAGAAGTAGTTTTTTTTATGACTGTTCAGACAATTCACAGAAAGGGACACTTTTTTTTTACTGCCTCTTGGTGTCTTCATGATTTCTAAAAAAATCATGAAATTGTTTGGTGATCCAGAATGACATGATTATTGGGAAAGGAAGATGGGAGTAGCCATGCTGTTTGAAAGTACCTACCAATGCTTCTGTAATTCTTGAGAATAATCCCATCAGTGTTGCTGGATTCCCTCTCTAAGGAATGGCCATAGAAAATTTGCAGGTAGATTTATCTGTTTTAGGAAGAAAGTATTTGCTTCCTAGCTTTCTAGACTCCATTAACCAAGCTGACAAGATCTTGCTTGCAGAATGTGGTAGTGCACATGTCTACAGACTGTATTACTTGAAAGCACATTTCCAGTGGGCTTGTTTCCTGTAATAAATCTGAAGTCTCTGAAAAAAAACTTAGGTTGCAATCTGTCTGCATTTTCCCTGTTGTGCTTGTCTGTCCTGCCATCCCCTCTTTCCTCTGTTGGCACTGTATCAATTCTACCAGTGTTCTTGGAGAAGATGCTTTAAGGGTCACAGGTGAATTAGTGCCAATTTCATGGTATTTCATTAGGCAATTTATTCTTCCTTTTTCTCCTTTAGGGTTTAGCACAGGATTAAAAGGGAGTCTGCCAGTAATTTGGTTTCAAAAATACTGTTGCACAATGAACCCATCCAGCCTGAGCATAAAATAGCAGTAATTTGCATTGTCCTCGTATCTTACAGTTCATTTCAAAGAATTCTCACTGTTATATTATTCAATTCTTGTAATAGAGGAACTTCTTAATAACATTACTCAAATGCAATATTGTAATTAATACAGCAGTCTTTTTTCATTTATTTTTATATTTGTAGGCCAATTAAATTGCTGTTATTTGTGAATTTTCCAGGTCTTATTGAATTATCATTTCTGAGATGCAGTAGCATTTGACTTCTACAACTTAGTTTAAGCATCTCAATCATAGGTAGCATTGTTTCCATGTATTCCAGATTGTTAATGCTGAGGATATTCTGTTATGTCAAAATGTGGTAGAAAGTGATTTTCTTTGCATGATAGTAAGCTAAATAAGTCTTCCATATCTCATTGTTGCATTTAAAAATTATGCTTTTTTAAAATTCCATTATTGTCCCAAAGCACTCAGAAATCTTTTAGCAAGAAATGAGGACAGGTTCTGAGTAACATGGTCTAGTGTAAGGTGTCCCTACTCAGGGCAGGAGGGGTGGAACTAGATGATCTCTAAGGTCGCTTCCAACCCAAAACATTCTATTGTTCTATGAATTATTGCAATTATCATTAATTTTATTTGTGAATGGTGTCAAAATATCTTTATTACTGGTATCAGAAAGTGAAATTTCCATGCTTCTCTATAAATATGTAGAAGAGGAGATGCAGATGTCGAAGTAGAAAAAAGATACAAAAAAATTAGGAGTAGTCCTTAAATGTTTAAAATTGATATGTATGCCATTCAAATTTCATTTGAAGTAAGAAAATAAAAGGACAAAAAATGGAAATTTTAACTTATAAATTTTTTACTATGTGTAAGAAACTCCCAGGAGTTGCATTTAAATCAGTTTTAGAGGTGTTCAGGTTTTAAAATATCACAAATGTTGAATCTGTTGATAGAGCCAGCGCTTAGTTTTTCATCGTTCTTCATGCATGTGGTTAGCACAGATGCAATAGATTTTTTGAAACAACTGGAAATTATACAGAGAAACTGATAGACACCTCAGGGTTTTTCAATTGCTGGTTAAATATTATTGAATACAGAATGAAGTATCATTTGAGTCTTCAAGAAAACACTGGAGAAAATACTATGCCATTAATGTAAGATCAAATCTAATAGAGTCAATTTACAGATGACTGAGGTGAAAAAGATGAAAAAATAAATCTAAGTATCACTCTACAGAATTCATCTTCCTTTCAGTTAGAGAAGGTAGAAGCTATGTTTGGGTGGGTTTTGCACAGCAGAAGGCACAGATGGTATTGAATTTTAACAGCTGTCTTCCACTAAGAGTTACTTAAGAGTGGTAGTGTGGATGAATTTAATGAATGTAGTTAATGTCTAGACAGTGAGAAATCTTTATTTTTACCCTTGTCTTTGTCCTTACTATTGCTAAAGTATTATGGAATTACAGAAAAACATTGATTGAATGGTGCATCTGAGAGCCATTTAGTAAAACTTCTACTCAAGCAGGACCAGTTTACATCAGATTGCTTAGATCCATGTCTATTTGAATTTAAAGTGTCTCCAAGTACTGCATTTACCAAAATCCAAATCAGACTCCAGTCAGCTCCCTCAGTACCTTTGCTCCCATTGCAGCTAATCCCATGGAGCTGTGTGTGTTCAGTTGCCTCAAGTGCTGCAACTCCTTCCTCTACTGTGGGTAAAGTTTCACTCCCACAGACTTTGTAAATAGACTCTTGGACTGGGGAGAGACAAATTGGCCAACAAAACCCAAGACACAAAAAGACATTGAGTATCTTGGCCTTTCGCATGTTCTTTGTCACTAAGCTGTTCCCCACCCCACTGAGCAGCAGACATGTGCTTCTTTATATGTCCTTTGCTGCCAATGTACTTACAGGAGCTTTTTTCCTTGTCCTTAACATCCTTTGATTATTTCTACTCCAGCTGAGCTTTTGCTTTTGTAGTTTCACTGCTCTACACTTGAGCAATGCCTCTGTTCCCCCAAGACACTTCCACCTTCTGGGTGATGCAGCTTAGTAGGATTTTCAGGTGTCATTTCACAGACAACATTTTCCTTAGTCAGACTTAGTCATTTAAGTAGTTTCCTTAGTCATTTAAGTAGTCTGTGTTTGACTTTGGAACATGGTTACACATTTTTTTGCATTTATATATAGGAACAATGAATGAATATTCTAGCTAATTCAGTTTTCAACCCTTTGTATGGACTGAAAGATGAAGGTGCACTAGTGCTACGTTGTGGCTATGAACACACTGTATATTAGCCTTGTGAAAATCCTTTCAGCCTCAGCAAAATTATTGCCAGGATTGTGAAAGCCAAGAGAAAGTAGTGAGAGTGCTGGTAGCACAAGAGCCCTGAGAATGAAAGTGCCTGCAGACAGCGCTGGCTGGTCTAGCAGCTCCCAGATGCCTGGAAGTGGGAGTCCTTTTCCCCAGGGCATCCTGTATCCATGGCAAGCTCCTCCTGGTTATCTAAAGAAAATAAGTCAGAAGAAATGAAAGAACACCTTCAGATAGGTGAGTGAGTTGAACTGAGTGATGAATGCTAGGACTGGCACAGGAGAGAAAGGAGAACCATGTGGCTTGAAGCAGGGGAAAAGAGGAGGGAAGAAACTGTCCTCAAATTCTGGTTTTGTGCTTCAGTTACCAAATTTACTTCAGCAGAAGTATAAATGCGTTAAATATTTTGTTGGTTTATACCTAATAACAACATCAAGCATCTTCTAAGATAAGTATGCTTATCTTAGTGACAAAAAGTTAACATAGTTAAAAGCACTAAAATTCCTATTACATTACAAAAATAACATTTTATAAGATAAAATACTTTCTACTACCCTTATCTAATAATGCTGTTCATTTTTATTTATGCTTTTGTGTGTTTTCCAGGCCATCTATGCTTTCCAAGGAAGCTGGTTCCAATGAGAAGTGGAGATTTCCTATTTGGCCAGAATGGAATGATGCAGACATCAATGCAGAAAAATGGGATACTGGAAAAGCTGGAAAAGAAAAACCTGGAAAAGGTCAAATTTCAGTAAGTTGTGTGACACATATTATTTCTATTTCATTTTTTATACTTGTATTTAATAGAGTATTTGCCACAACTTCTAAATAATGTGTTACTGATAAATATATTTATTTTCAATCATATGTTTTCAATATGTTTAAGTAGTTCCTTACTAAACTACAGTAATAAACTAGAAACAATTGTGCATTGTTTATTTGCTGCTTTTAAAATGATCTGTTAACATATCTGTGTGCACATTAATGGTTTAAAAAATACAACCCTCAAATCTATTTCATAGGATAACTAAACCTGGGGATGTGGGAACAGCTGAACTGTTGTAGTATGTCAGGGCACTGACACACTCCTCAGGGCACTGCAGTTTCTGTGGGCTCAAAAGGTTTCGTGCATTGGACTTTTTTATGGCAGAAATGGATGCTGAAATACTTACTTTTGTACACTGCAGTTTCTGGACATGTGAAACACTGTCTGCAGTTCTAGAATGTACAGAATGATTTGAGAGAATATTGTCATTTTGCAGAAAGTGAGCAGCTGCCAGATGTTGAAAAATTCCTGTTTTCCAACTTTGGAATGAATTAAAAATCTCATTGATTTTTACTCCTTCACACTGGTTATCATTGCAGAGTGTATGGGTCTTCTATACAGAGTAGTAGTAAATTTATTTTTTAAAAAAATTCTTAAACTCAGCACCTTAAATTTAAATTTAAAATGCAATAAATACAATGATTTATCACCTATTTCACATGCACATTCTGCATTGTTAATATATTTATTCTGAATGTCCCCTTGTGTACTATGTTTATGTTTCCATTTATATTTCTAGATTATTTTTTTTCTTATCCTAAGGTTGAATATATTATATTCCTATGGGGCCAAGGTATTGTTTTGAGAGAAGATATACATTCTATACTGAAGACTGTCTTAACTTGTCAAGCAAATAATTTTCCTTTGTGTCCTTCTCCTGTTCCTTTACCAATTTTGGTGTCTTTTGGGCTGTACTAAACATTTATCTAGCACTAATTTTCAGGTCTACCAGACATTATTATCATACATAAACTTCAAATGAACTATATATTAAAACCTTTCTTCTATTTTAGCACAAGAGATCTTCTGAATTGTTTACTGGACTCTTCAGTTCTTCAGCTACAAGCTGTATGAAACATTGCTTCTTTTACATGTTTAAAGGAATTACATGCCAATCACAGCAGATGAATTTACAGATGTAAAGTATTTGTAATATGACCTCTTTTGATCCAAGCAGATAGCCAGAATTCAACATCAAATAGGTTCAGTTGGAAACAAAATTAGTAATGTCAACCAGAACCTTTAAGTACACTTGGAACATGAATATAAACAGTCCTATTTTCTTGTGTGGGTAAAGAAGTCAACCTGAAGTGATGTCTTTCCATGTAACACTGAAAGTCTTTTACCAACCACCTGAACACAATGCTCTGTCTTAGAGCTGTGCACTGTGCTCCTGAGATTGTGCATTTGATCTTGTCTTTGTCTTTTGTGCTCATTTCTTCCATGTCCTTCCTGTAGAACTGGTGGTTGAGACTCCTGTCCTTAGAGCATGAACCCCTGAGACTTGGCACTTGCCTCTCATAGCCACCTTAAATAAAAGACTAGTTTAAACTTGATAAGTTAAAACTTGATTTTTTCAGCCTGGACCTATAATATTCTGCTTCAAAAAATTTTTTGCACTAGTAAGCTAAAGAAAGGTTGTATCTTTCCAGGTGTGGGGGTTTGTTTGTTTCTTTGTTTCTTTTTGTTTGTTTGGAGTCTTTTGGTTTTGTTTTGGTTTTGTTTTTTAACTTTGCATAGCGTCATGTCATTCCCATCTGTCTCCTTTCTCTGGTTTATCTAGTGTATAAGAGCTAAACTTTCCTGTTATACCATGAAGTCAGGGTTGGATGTCTCTCAAAGCAGACTATAAACACTGTTAATACAGTTGTGTATTGTCCGGGTTCCAAGAAATTTTTTAAGCTTTCAGAAAAAAAAAAAATAAAGTATTCCTAAAACATTCAATCCCTCCCCTCCTCCCCAGCTTCTCTTTTTTCCTTCAGGTACTGAAATAGGTTGTTGCAGATTATCATGTTGAAGGAACTTGCACAATGAAAAAAAAATATGGGGAAAAGGTTATTTGGGGGTCTTTGGTTTGTGTTTGGTTTTTATGCTTTTCTGATGCACTTTGTTTTGTCTTTCTTTAATCATTAAGGACTCAGAGTATCACAGATTTTTGTTCCCGACAACTCTTTCTCTGGTCTGTAGAAGACAGAGTGCACCATAGACTATGAAACACTCAAAAATATATAATATGCCTAAAAACTGTTGAAAATCCAGGCAAAAATAAAAAGCATTATCCATGTAACTGATTAGCTTCTCAGTCAGCACAACCTGTATCAGAGGCCTGTCCCCATCCCACGTTGTGCCAGTAAGTAAACAGACAGCGTATATCCTCACGCCTTCTGTGCACAGGGAGGATAAGCATCACTTAAAAATGCAACTTTGAAAACTGTATGAGCCTCTCTTTTTAATAGGCTAATTCACGCTGTATAATTATAGCTCTCTTTGGTTTCTATGGCAGTGCTAAATGCATGGAACATGAGTTTTTTGTTTCTTCATAATCACTTTAGATATTTACTTTCAGTGCTCAACTTAAAAGCTATAGAAATAAGTGAGTTAGAAAAAGTACATAGGAATAGCTTGGTTACAGAAGAGTAATTGACTTAAAAATTTAAGCTTTGGAGATCTTTCTGAAAGGGGAAAAGAAAAAGAATAATTTCATGTAGACATCTTGGAAAATGCAGATCATATAAGCTTCTCTGAATACTAGAGATGGTGCATTTTTTGTGCTGCATTTTCATCTTGGGCTTTGGGCTTTTTTTTTTTTTAGTTGTATATACTATTAGTTCTTTTTTATGCTATTTTGTTCCTTAAGTGAATTATCCTGTGAACAATATATTTTAAATCTCATGGAAGATAGAATACTCTAATTTTTAAAGATGGTCCATTTTTGTTCATGCATATTTTGTGCAGCCTGCATTTGATGATCCTGAAGGGAAAATAAAGTTGCCAGCATCCTTAAAAGTGCATTCATGGAAACGTCCACAAGAGTTTTTAACAAAAGAGGTAAGAAACAAGCAAGGTCATGATGAAAAAATCTCAATTGCCTAACTTGTGAAAAGTGGAGTGAAATTAGCAGAAGAAGTTTGTTCAACAGGTAAAAGCCACTTGACCATGCGGTCAGTCCTGTCCTGGAGACCGGTGTACAAAAGGGCTCAGTGACCTGTGTGACAGCTCAGCTGTGCTGCTTGCATGGTCATGAAAGATGAAGGTGCACTAGTGCTGGTCTCCAGGACAGGACTGACTGCATGGTCAAGTGGCTTTTACCTATTGAACAAACTTCCTCTGCTGAGCCCTGGTACTGGAAACCCTGAGCCCAGGGTGAGCTCACACTGCTGACGGTGATGGAGGAGCCTGCAGGCAGCTCCTGCTCCTTTCTGGCAATTACATCACCTTCATCTCCTTGACTTTATCTAACCACAGCAGCAAGTTCTTCCTTTCATTTTACAGCAGAAATTGAGAGCAGGGTTATTTTCTTGTAAGAATATTCTTTGGTAGCTCAAATTGTATCATAGTTCAGCAAAACCAAAATGAATGGGATCTGCACAGAATGCTGACGGGATGACTCAGAGGCCTGCTGGATGCCACACAACACAGGTTTCTAAAAGGACATAACACTACCTATACTAATCCCATTCTTTACAGTTAGCATAATAATAGCATTCTCAATTATACTGTACAGAATCTGAGATTTAATTATTAATTAAATTTATTAATGGGATAAGACCACCATGGATCAGCACTTCCTGGTGCAAAACATCATGGTTGTGTATGCCCCCAAATCTGCTTCACTTTTTGACTCCCATGTTCATTTGGAAGACAACTGGACAGAGAGATGCCTTTCTGTTTTTATAGATGCCTTCTATTTCTCTATTCTCAGTTCCAAATTACTCTCATGGCAGAAAAATTTCTATATGTTCCACCTGAGCAGATGTCTGAAGTACTCATATTTGTCATGAAACCATGAACTAGCTTTACCAGAACTACATTACTTTTTTTCACTTCAACTATCATATTTTTCTGGGCTACACAGAGTACATGTCTTTGACAGTAGTTGTCTGCAAGTTAACCATAGCATTTTAAAATTGTGCAAAACTTTAAAACTAATTGCAGAGAAAACAAACAGCCTCGTATTTCAGAGGTAAGTGTTGTCCAATGCTGTTACCAATCTAAGGGTTTATGTGATTTGCTTCAGATCATATTTTGAAGTTTTAAAGCACTTGGACCACCCTTCCAACTTTTTCAGGGTTGTCAGTTTTCCTTTTGTCAGCTTGTCAGTTCCATTTTTTATTAACTAGACACTAAACAGAACTAAGTTTAATTTTTAATGGAGAGAGGGGGAGAGGTCAGAGGAGTAATTGACAAGACCAAAAGATTGGATAGGAAACACTGCCAAAATGCATAAACTGAGTGGAGGTATCTGAAAGATGAGGGCAAGAGAGCTGGCAGCCCAGAAAGTCATGGAAACATGTATCTGTATTTAAAATAGCTTTTAAAATCTGTCTCTGGAGTATGATGAAGAAAGCATTTGTTTTCTTTAGGACCTGATTAAAACCTTG
The DNA here is from genome assembly GCF_028769735.1 of Zonotrichia leucophrys gambelii. Lineage (NCBI taxonomy): Eukaryota > Metazoa > Chordata > Aves > Passeriformes > Passerellidae > Zonotrichia > Zonotrichia leucophrys. The sequence continues at coordinate 58,409,704 of NC_088172.1, forward strand.
ATGCTTCTTTTGGTCCAATATATTTTGAATCAACAAGCAATGATTACAAAAGATTTTATATAAAAATTAATATAAATGTCAAGTGATGAAAGGCTATTAAGAATTATTTGTTAGCTGATATATTTTTAACTCTAAAAGAAAGCATAAACAAGCCAATATTGTGGTAATCAAAGAATCAAGCAATGAACACCAATACGTGATGAGAGGCACAGATACATTTAGTTCAATAAACTGCAATCCCAGTCTGTTATTACTAAACTGCTTACAAAAAGGAAATGGGCTGTACAAGAAGAAAATATTCATGAACACAACATAATGCAGCCGAAGATATGATGAAGTTGCTGTTCAGACATTACCACTAACTGACCATGAGCAAATAAATCCCAGTGAACCCTGGTGAGTGGCTAAGGGAATCTCAAAGTATGAGACAGCGTTATGATCATGATTTAAATGCAGAACTGCAAATATCTTAAGAAATTGAGGGCATCTCAATTTACTGATGTGATTATTAAATTTGATACTCTTTAAATCTCCTGGTAAAAATAATAATAATAATTTATTAAAAATCTGAACCTATATTTAAGGAAGTTGTATAAAGAAATACCAAACCATCTACAAGATGATCACTTCTAGTTTTCAAATGTGTAATGAATGCTTGCCAGATGTCCAACATTTTCATGTCCACTGCTGTTAAATGCTAATGTTAATTTAATTTTCTCCAGATAATTTAGTTATGGACCTAACTGATTTACTTTCTACTAGGTTCCTGTGATAGTCCAAAATGAAACCTCATTTGACCTTGTTTCAGCAAATGAGCACATATTTTGTTGTGAGGTAGGTGAAAATTCATTAAGGTCCCTTAAAAAAAATTATTTCCTTTTTATCTTTCTTTGACTTTTTGAATTTCACTCCAAATTCCTACAAAAAAGAAATATGTTGTGAGAAGTTTAAGTGGAAAATGAATGAAGGGGATTAAGTTGCAAGAAATTATCTAGATTATTATAATTAGTGTTTATCTTTTTTAGAAGTTGAAAAATCAGTTATGGTGAGAGGTTTTCCAGCTGGATGATGTTGTCTAAAGAAAAGAGTAAATAAAGGCTATGTTATAAAGGATTTCTAATTTTTACTCAAACTTTCTGGAAGTCCTAGTGGGCTTGCATGTGTGTGCAAATGTCTGTGATCCAGTCTTTTCTGTCTCTCCAGAGCTGAATAAAGGTTTACTGAATTCCTGCAGGTCATGGAAAAAACGTAAACCAGATGGAACCAAGTCATCTGAGTGCCTTACTGAATGTAATATTACTTAATAATTTCTATTTCATTCAGTACATTAATGCAAATTCAAAATTCAGCACCAGAGATATAAGGGAAGAAACACCAGAAAACAGGTCATGTCAATTTTCAAGTCTGAAAAACCACTAATTTATTCTAGGACAAGTTTGTTAGAATGTCCATAGAACCAATTATTAATTTTAGGGCACATTTCTTGTAGTAAAAGGTTTTTTTCATTCCAGTATACATAAATCCTTTTATAGTCCTTTTATGGTGTATACACTACTTTCACAATAAAAGGATATATACATATATCCTTTTATTGTGAAAGTACTGTATACATCATAAATCTGCATATCATAAAAACTCATGTATAAAACATGATTAGTTTAAGTTCTTATTTTAACAATTAAAGAATTCTAAGTATATTTAATAATTTAGGATTTCCTTTACTGAGTACAAATAATGACTTTTTTAGCAGCTGGCTTTTAAAAAGCAATTAAACAAGTGAAAACTCACAAGCCCTGTAACATAATTTATTTTAAGATCATATTTCTTAGTTTGTCTTTGTTAAACGATGAATACCTTTATTTATATTGTGCCTTTACTTAGTTGCATGAAGTCTTGTGTTGTAGATAGTTATTGTAATGATTTTAAGAGAAGTTGTAACAGCGAAACTAATTTTTCCATTAAACTACAGCTGTATTTTTGTGTCACATTTTTATTTACAACAGGATCTAGTTTATTCTTCGATCATTATAGCTTCATATTTTTTTCAAAATCTGTTACTTGAAAAATCTTTTTTTTTCTATTTTTCTCTTGTTTTAGCTGATGAGATGGATTGTAAGTGAAATCTATGCTCTCTGGAGGATATATAATGAAAATTCCTTAAATAGTGAAACACCCACAGTTGTTTGGAAACCTTGGGAACACATTTATGGCTTATGTAAATCTGCCAAGGAACCCATAATAGTGTACAATAAATTTGGAAAATATGCATTGAAACTTTATTGGATGGTGAGTGGTTTCCTCCAACAATATAAAAATATGATGCAGCTAGCATGGCAAATTTTAATGGTTACTGGGCATACATTTTATTATTGAAAATACACAGATTTTTAGGAGTAGAAAAACTGACAAATTGTTGATTTGAATGTTTGTTAATTAAAATGTCTCTTACAGTTCATGTGATTGTTGCACAACTTGTGGCCTGATAAAAGTATTATTACCTGCAAAGGCAATATTTTATTTTTGTAGTTTTGTAGGTTTGATGCAAATGCTTAGTAGAGTCAAACATGTGGCCCACACCTCTGCTGTATTAGGCTGATTTTTTTCTTTTTATATTTAAGTAATTCAGTTGCCTGACTTTACAGAGCTATTTGTCTCTAAATGTGTTTAAAGATAGTTAGATACTTCCAGTGTGAAGACCATTTTCTGAAGAGGTACTGGTAAAATTAAAACATCCCAAGGGTTTCTAAAGATAATAGATAATAATTTCTTAACACGTTTGGCAGTCAACAGGGAACACTTAATTGCATATTGAGCCTCATTTTAATAGAGAAATAGTAACATGTAAAAGAACTGACATCTAAAAGTTACCTATGTTGTTTGAGTTATTTCAGTTACATTTGCCTTTTGGAAACAGAAAATGTCACAGCATGCTAAGACCTATAACTAACCCTACTAAACTTCCAGTTGCCCAAAGCTGAAAATATTTCTGAGACAGTCAGTTGGAAACAAAAACTTGAAAGTGACCTTCTCTGTAAGGGGAACACTTACCTGATTTACATGCCTGTGCTTTCCTCACCCTTTACTATTGCCTTCACTTGTGGAATAACTTATATTTCATATAGAAATGAGTTCCATGAGTTTGAGAGGGCACAAATTGTATTGTCCAAGTTCCTCAGCAGAAGACTTTATTCTGTGTGTGAATTTAATGCTGCAGGTATTATGAATGCATGTGGTAAAAGACTACATTTTAAAGCATATCCAAGAGTTACCAGTGCTTCATTCTCTTTGTCACTTTTGTCACTTTTTGGTACACTCTTTGTCTTTTATTTTGTTCGGGCCTGTGTGTTTATTCAATTTTTTTTCCTCTGGGTATACAGCTGTATTTTACAGAAAGAAAAACAGGAAAAAAGAGGGTCACCTGTTGGATGTTTAAACAAAATGTGCAAATGAGGAAAGACAAATATCAGAAGAGACAGAGGAGAAATATATTTCATAGGAGAAAGTAGAAAAATAAATGAAAAAGAGTGCAAAAGGTGGAAGAATAATGAAATTATTTCACTAATGTTCTGCACTGAGTCCTGAAGACATTGTTGTACACAACATCAAACCTGTGGATAATAATTTTTTTTCACATATTTGACAAAATGTATACATTCCATCCTACGTTCTACTTTCGCTTTGCCTTCCTGAGGTTTATTGAACTTGTAGTTATTTTTTTCTCACTTTTTTCATCTGTAGACCTGCCCCACTTTTTTTATTTTTTTTTTATTTCTTTTCCTTTACTTATCAACTTGTTCTGTTCTCCCTAGTAAACTTCAGCAATTATTGGAAGAGGAGATGAATATGTTATCATATCCCTGACTAGGTCCTTTTCAAACTAGGGAAGTTTAGATATTTTGTTTTGGTTGTCACAAAATGGTTCTTATCCTTAAAAATATTAGCTTCTTTTATGATTTTTGAATATCTTTGACCTCTGGACTAAATTTTTTTTCTCCTTAGACCTGTAGAATTCATAGCATTAATCAGCTGTCGTTTCAGCTTGAATCCATAGCTTAGTTACAAGCAGAGGACAATAGTTTTGCACTCTCTGATAACAAATGGTGAACACTTTAGTGATTTGGTCATTCTTCATCATTTTTTGGGTAAATTAAGAGAAGTATTTGCTATTGGCCCACCTATTTTCTATTATATCTTTATCACTAGGACAGAGAGTTTTATTTGAAGAATGGTAGACAAGATTATTTTGTGGAAAATTAGCTCAGTTTACTAATGAAGTATCTGGTATTGGAGATACAGTACTTTGTCTTACCTTTTGTTTCTTATCCTGGAAATACAGATTTTTTTTTTTTTAAATACACATATCTATATTTTTCTATTTTTTTTACATTTGATCATTTTGTGTTGTTTAGTATTGTGTTCTACAAAATACTGTTATAGTGTGTCACAGGAGACTAACTGCAGTCAGTATTCCCAGGTAGTTTTTGGGAAGCCAGGGGGACTGCTTATGTCACAAGTATTTTCCAGACTGATATCTAAAGAGACATTTTAAAAACTGCTATCTTAGTTAAGCCTTTTTTTTAATTATTAGTGTTTCTCAGGCATCTGTCATGGCAGCTGAAGAAACAGTGCTGAATGCATGCACATGATGTACTACACATATGAGATGAAATATATTTGGAAATAGCAGCAATTAGATTAATTTCTGGAACAAATAAGTCAGAACAGTAAGAAAATGCTATGAATGCTGTTTCCATGTTTCTCATAAATTATGTGAGAACTTTTTTTAAAGCCATCTGTGATGTAAATCGAGTTACAGTAGAATTGGTATCTTGGGAAAGCATTAAAAGTTCTCTTGCATACTCTTTACTTGCCAGACCACAAACTAATTATTTTCTTTCTGCTTTTCTCCCCTTCCCCTATCACAGGGGTGCTGGAGAAAGATCATTGTGGATGACACTATGCCTTTCAGTGAAGAGGAGAATTTATTATTGCCAGCTACAACCAGCCAAAATGAACTTTGGCCAATGTTGCTGTCCAAAGCTATAATTAAGTTAGCAAATACTAGGTATGTTTTGTCATTTCACTTTTGGTTTGTTTTGTGAAGTCACATGGTAACAGAAAAAAGTTGGTTTAGTATACTAAGAAATGTATTTTGCTACATTTTGTAATGACAGTTATGCACTTCCAAAAGCTGACACTGCAAATCGGTAAAACAAAATCCTCTACAGCTACAGAAGGCACAGGATTTCATTTTTAGATGCGTTTGCAAATTTATTCACAGAAAACTTACAAAGAAACTGGAGCACTCTCATTATTTGATTCATTTGTTTGACTATATTCCTGACAACTTCACATGTGGCTTCCTGCCAAACAGAAGTACCTGTGAACTGTTAATGAAATTGTTATTGTGAGCCTTGACCAGTATTGACTCAACTGATGCTGAAAGCAGAGTTTTGTGAGCTTCTTTTGATACCTTTGCTACAGTTGTGCCATTGTGTACAGTGATCTACTTCCCTAGAACTGTCTGGAAAAGTAGAAGGTGGCCTATGATGCAGTAATTGACAATTATGGCTATGGGTTCCTATGAAATGATGAATGAAGACCAATAGTTTAAATGAATAAGTTTGAGAAAATAATTCAAAACACACATCTGGTTAGCGAAGCTTCCCTGTTTTTGTCATATCAAGTTATGTTTGCCAGAAGAGTCACCTAAAGTATGTTGACACAGGCTAAGGCGTTGCCAAGAGGTGCCTGTTAGGAAACTCTGCTTGCAGGAATGTGGTTGACATACTGCATTTCTCCAGAGCACAAGGGTTAGCCATACAAGTGCTGGCATCTTTGGCCTTGGTCCTCTCAGGAAACCTCTCCAGAGAGTAGCAGTGTCAGTTTGAAAGAGTGAACTTTGCTGGAGTGGAAGTGAACCAGCCAGAGTGAACCAGCTTGTTCAGAATAACCTGGGAGCTAGAGAAGCTGCTAGCAAATGTAAGTTATAGAATCATAACCCTGTTTTAGCACAAGGAATTTCAAACCCACATCTCCAACCCCGCAACTGTGTGCAAGTATACATAGTATGCTTGCTAACAAAGGTGAAAAGAATGCCATTGTTCCAGAGGGAGCACTAAAATAATGGACCTGATGTGAAGGCTTTGACTTTGTAGGGGAGTAGTCAGCAGTGGTTTGGAAAACTCCTAAAATTGCAAGTAATTACTTGTTTTTCATCAAACTATTCTCTGTATGATCTTATTCCTTATTACGTGGTCTTACTACAGAAAGTAATGTAGACTAGAGAGTTTACTGCAGTTGGTAACATTATAATTGTAAAAAGTCTGCTTTTGTCTTATAGTATATATGCAACTGGAAGAAGGGAGATGGAAGAATTTACAGTTATGCAAACACTGACTGGATGGATACCAGAAGTTATTCCTATCCAGTAAGTTCTTTCGTTAAACAATTTATGTGTCAGTTTTTTAATATTTAATTCTGTAAGGCATTATGAAAAATAAAGCTAAGCCCTAGAAGTTCTTCACCATCAATTTTGGAAAGTGAATGGTTTATAGTTCAGGCACTTGGGTAATGTACCTTTGAGAAATGCAATTTTATTGTGTTTTTCTTTGTAAGTCATACAGTTTTTGTAAAGCTATTTATCATGCTGATGCCTATTCTTTATAAATTAATTTAACTAATATTAAACAGCAAAAGGAAAACAAGGTTAGAGAAATGTGTTGAATTTAGTATGCAGTATTAAAATGTCTGCTGATAATAATAATTTTATATCTGAATATACCATAGAAAGTATATATCATGAATATGAAGTAATCAGTATCAGCTAGTATGCTGTTTGCACCCTTCAAATTGTAACAGTTGGCGGACTTCTAGTTTCAACGAAAAATAGTGTTTCCTAACTACAATAACATTTTTTTTTGTTTCCTATGTGTTTTATGTTCATTTTTTATTTTTAAAGAAAGACATTCTGATTTTCAGCTTGATACTCTTTTTACTAAATTAATTACCCAGCTACTGATACTAAATATTTAGATTTTTTCTTTTGACTTATACCTTTTTTTTGCCTTTTGTTATATAAATTCAAATGAAAATCTAGATAACAAATAGTTATGGTTTATATATAATTTACTTAGATATTCTTGTTTATTTATAACCATATTTTGCTAATAAATAATTCCAGTCAAAGAATATTTTATTCAAATTTTCAGTAATTTTTGTCTCAAGCTACGCTTGCAATTTAGGTTTTTGATATATTTGTGTCCTACAGTAGTGTGTATGTAGCTCATGGACTTAAAAATCTAAGTAGCCTAAATTTTATTTCTTTCTATAGTTAGTTTTACAACTTCAACAGCAAAAAACAGTATTCAGTTACTACAAATACATTATATCGTGGAATATGAGAATGTGAATACTACAGAGTCTTTGGAATTGTAGTCTAAGATGACTTTATCTCATTTTACAATCACTATTTCATTTTTTAAAAAAAAGTTGAATGCAGTTAGCTTGAATGAGACTCTGCATGACCCTGTTTGAGATTATTTCTGGAATGACTTTCTGTGGAAGATTAACATGACTGCAACTGTTACATCATATCAAAAACTTTCCAGTTTGGAAGTACCTTTGGGTACCCTGCATGACTCTGCATGACCCCTCAAACAGGGTCATGCAGAGTCTCATTTGGGATGCTTTTTAATACACAGAGATAGAATCACACTATTATATGGTGTAGTTGTAAAGTAGTCTGAAAATTTCTCTGTCACACCTTGTATCTACCAAAAATCTTGAGAAAGGATGCTTTATTTGCATGCATCTCTAACCACCATCTCTTTTTTTATGGGCCTTTCATAAGCTGTCTCAACAAATATTTCTGATACAGAGGGTGTTGTATCTTCTAAAATAACTCAGTAGCATTTTTTAGGGTTGGACTGTCAGTTGTGGTATAGTGCTGTCTAAATTTCTTCTCTTTTTTGGAAATATCTCTACCATTGACATATACATTTGTATTTTCTCTTAAAGGCCTGAATACTTGGACAAAGTTTGGGGCTTTTTGAAAGAGATTGTGCCAGAATTCACGTTGCCAGAGAGAAAGTCTCCAGAACTTGAGATTACTCAGGATGATACAAAAACTGAAGAAACCAGGGACTCAGAGTTAAAAAGTGAACAGTCATCTGTGAATAAGCTGCCAGATTCAACTGAGAGAGCAGAGACAGCCGGTAACATTAGCAAAGGTCTGTAATTTTACATAGTCTAATCTTTGTAGGCCAAGCTTAAATAAGGTTAGCATTATCTCTGTTTCAAATAAGTATATTTTGCATATATTGCCACATACAACTCTGTGGGTTTGTTGTTTCGCCAAACATGTTGCAATGATGTATATTCAAAATACTTTTTTTTAGCTATAGATGTCATGAAAAGCAGTACTAGTATTTTATTTTATAAAAATAGTTTCCCTTTCTGGCAGAGATTTTTTCAGCTTCATGTCACAGTCATTTCTCTAAAATCGAGTTCCTTGCAGAGAGATAGCAATCAGAAAGGTCACAGTTTCTCCAAAGGCAACACTGCTCTGACCATCAATTAATTATATACTTCATAATGGGTGTTGTAAAGTGTGATTATCTACGCAGTTATGATAAATATGTTCTAACATCTACCTGCATTTTTATTTATTGCAATTTTTATTTTATTCTGTTATGTATATGCAATAATTTTCTTTAAGAGCTGTTAATTCTATTTACATTTAAATTTAAAAATTTAGATTTATAAACCAGTTTGTTCCAGTATATTATTCTTCTTTTTTTTATTTGAGAATGAATTTTCTTAGTTGCTGTTTTTAACTTGAAGTCATGGGTGCAATTTCACATCACTTCTCATGCCTTTGGAGAGTACAAATCACATGCTAAAATTTCTATTTCTTCCTAGATTTTCAGAAAAATCACTGACTTCCTCGCTTTGAATCCAAATATTATGTCCCAATGTCTAAAGTGTTATAAAAGTCTTAGAAGTTACCTGGCTGAGGTAGTATTCTCTCTTCTTAGGAAATACTGCTATAATTTTCACCCAGCCATCAGTGGGGTAGATATTTCAGAGTTTGGATTGGACATGTCAGTAGCAATAGCACTGTTGTTCATCCAACAGGGTGCTGTCATTTTTTTCCCTTAAAACTAAGTAAATGTAATCATGCCTAAGACTTAAAAATTCATTAGTAACTGAAATAGCTAAGAATCAGGGAGCCATTGTGTCTGATACAGCTCTGTAATCTCCAACTCTGAGGCTAAAAACTTTCTTGAGATGTTCTGTTGATGTTTGAGATTAATGTTTGGATGACACAAAGCCATCCATGTCACCATGAGGGATAAGGACCTGGGGATCCTGGTGGACAACAAGCTGTCCCGGAGTCAGCAGTGTTCCCTGGGGGTCAAGAAGGCCAATGATGTCCTGGGATACATTAAGAAGAGCAGTCCTATCAGAGCAAGGGAACTGATCCTGCCCCTTCCCTCAGTCTGTATCTGGAATGCTGTGTCCAGTCCTGGACTGTTCAGCACATTACAGACATGAAGCTCCTGAGTGAGTCCAGCAGAGAGGGCAATGGAGATCACTGGGAGACTGGAACATCCTGACGAGGCAAGACTGGGGAAGCTGGGCCTATTCAGCTTTGTGAAGAGACAGCTGAGAGGGGACCTCATCAATGTGTATAAGTATCTAAAAGAAGGGTTCCAAGAAGATGAAACCAGGCCCTGCTCCATGGTGCTGAACAATATCAAGAGAGGCAATGGGTGAAAACTGGTGCAAAAGAAGCTCCACCTGAGCATGAGGAAGTACTTCTTTACTGAGTGACTGAGCAGTGGAACACATTGCCTGGAGAGGTGGTAGATTTTCCCTCTCTGGGAATTGCTTTAAACTGGAGATATTCAAGAATTGTCTGGATGCAGTCCTGTGCCATGTGCTCTAGTATGACCCTGGTGGAACAGGGAGGTTAGACCAGATGACCCACTGTGATCCTTTTCCTCCTGAAGCATTCTGTGAAGCTGTGAAGCTGTATTGTGCAGCTGACACAAAGGAAGGAAGGAATGTCATCCAAAAGGACTTGGACAAACTTGAGAATTGGACCTATGAGAATCTAATGTGATTCAGAAAGTCCAAGTGCAAGGTGCTGCACCTGGATTGAGACAATCTGAGGCATGAGTGCAGACTGGAAGAAGAACTGAGAGCAGGCCTGTGGAGAAGGACATGGGGGATCTGGTGGATGAGAGGCAGTACATGAGCCAAGAGTCTGTGCTCACAGCCCAGAAAGGCAGCTGTATCCTAGGCTGCATCCAAAGCAGTGTGGCCAGCAGGATAAGGAAGGTGAGTCTCCCCCTCTACTCTGCTCTTGTGAGACCCCAACCTAGAGTGCAACATCCAGCTCTGGGGTCCCAGCACAAGAAAGACGTGATCCTGTTGGAATGAGTCCAAAGGAGGGCTACTAAGATGATCAGAGGGCTGGAGGACCTTTCCTATGAAGGCAATCAGAGAGCTGGGATTGTTCAGCCTAGAGAAGAGAAAGCTTCAGGGAGAACGCCTTATGCACCTTCCAGTACTTAGAGGGTCCTACCAGAGAGCTGCAACAGGACTTTTTACAAGGGCATGTAGTGGTAGAACAAGAGTGAATGGCTTTAAACTCACAGAGAGCAGGTTTAGATTGAGTGTTAGAAGGAAATTCTTTCTGACAATAGGAAGTTCCTGACACAGATTACCCAAACAAGTTCTGGTTGCCCAGTACATGGAAGAGTTCAAGGCCAGGATGGGACTTTGAGCAACCTGCTCTAATGGAAGGTGTCCCTGACCACAGCAGGGGGGTTGGAACTAGATGATCTTTAAGGTCCTTTCCAACCCAAGCCATTCCATGATTCTATGATTTTTTTTTTAATGCATTTAAGAAGTCTTTTCCTGTAAGTTCTAAGACTTCAGAGAATGTTTCATCTGTGGAAGACTTTCTTCTTCCATGTCCATTGGGAATCTATGCATTGCCTATATGACTTTGGGGTTTTTTTTGTAATTACTAATGCATGAGAGCAAGGATAGGAAGAAAATATTTGGCACAGTGCCAGAAATACAATGATATCTTATATTGCAGTAAGGACATAAAAATTGTGCAATAACTAAAAGATGGGACTGAAGCCATTCTGGCTCCTTCTCAATAAATCTTCATTTATATCTTAAAGACTACTTTTTTATTTTTATTTATTTTAATTAAATTACATTAGTTTTTTTATTGTAGCTCAACTCTTGACTTCAAAGAGTTTGTGATTGATTGTTTTTAAAATTTATCTAAAATCTTATTGAAGCATTTGCACTGTACGACATTTGATGACTGAAAGTTTTTATCTTAGAAAGAAAAATATTTAATCTTTATTTTACCTAATAGAAAAAGCAGAGCAGAAAAAAGTAGGAAAGAAAAAAGGAGGAGAGAAAGAAAAAGGCAAGTCTACAGGAAAGTTGGCAAAAGCCCAAGGCCTTCAGGACTTAACTGAAAGTAAGTCCTATTGTTTTGAAGATAAAAATACAGACAGGAGTTACATGTAAAGCAAAATTATTTGCTTTAATTTTGTTTTGAACTTAACTGGGGGGAGGTTGTATTTACTTTTGGTTTTATTTAAATTGTAGTTATTTATAGCTCACATTACACACTGAAGTCATTCTAATCTATTCTGCAACATAGATTAAAAATAATATATTGCAGTACTTTGTTTTAGTGGCAAACTGTCTTACAGTTGTTCTGTGTTTAAAAAACAGCAGTCCTTCCTCTTTTGTAATTTATTTGTTCAATATCCACTTTATACACAAAATTGCATTTGGAAAAAGCAGGAATGCTTCTTTGTCGAAGGGCAGGGGAGCCCGGGCAGGAGGGGTGGAAGAAATGTTTGTTAAAATTCATTCCATGATGTAAATATAATTTTTTTTAAATCTTTGTCCAGGAAATACATAGTGGTGAATTTGATTTCTGTATTGATATATTCGTAAGAGCATAAAAATTAAGTAAATTCTTGCTTTGTGCATTTATATTTAATGCTGAAGCAAACAAACAAACAAAAAACCTCAAGGAAATACATTTTAAGCAAATCGCAAGTAAATACTAATCAGACAGCTAAACCATCAACCAAAATATTTCAAATTTATTAGCTTAAACTATGGAAGATTTTCACAAATGTACATTAAGCTTACATGCTCTTGACTTTGTTTATGTTTGGATACATGTGGCATTTCCATGTGACTAGCAGCAAAAACCATTCTTTAACTAGAATGATTTGCAGTTACAAATCAGTAGGTGAGAATAGGTATAACATCTTCCTAAGGGAAATAACTGCAAAGTAAAAACGAAATTTACCACATAAATGGTACTCCTGCTTCTTGATTTGAATCCTGATTAAAATTAGTGATTTAAATAATTTTAAACTGCAGCAAACCAAGATTATGGTTTGTCTTCAGCAAATAGATTTATTTAAACTCCTACCTTATATACCACTAAATGAGTTAAACAGCAATAAATTTTAAAATATATTGCAGGAATGTAGTTTGCTTTAGTGCAGCAGGTGTGGAATAGGAAAATGAGGTGTTTCATGTGAATATAAGTACAGTGACTAAGTAGTACTCAAGCATGTAACGGAGAAAAGAAAGCAACAGGGAAGCAAAAGGATCTAAGATATGTATTCTAGAAAGTGTGCAAAAGGAGTGAAAGAGCATTTTAAAAAAAAGAGGCAGTGCTTCCATATGAAAAGTGACATGATATTTAGATCTTTATCCTGCCACTTAAAGCACAGTTTATGCTTTTTTGTGAAAGACAGATCACAAAGACAGATAGTGTCCTGTGAAGAGGTTATTTAGAAAGATTAATTCAGGTCTCAAATACACAGATAAGAGAAATCTTTTATCCTATGTTTGAATCAAAAAAGACTTTTGGAGAAGAGTAAGAGCTAGGTATCTTTATAGTAACAGAGCAAATTTAAAATTATTAGACTGAAAGGAAAAAAAAAAAGGAATTGAAGTTTGAAATAATACTGAATTATGATGCATTTTTGTTGTGAGAGTGTAGCCAAAAGAGGGAAATCTTAAAGGCTTTATGAGACACGTGGTCTGCAGAGTGGCCTAGGACAGTAGAACCATTGCTGTGCATAAAATAACATCTCAAACTAGTTCTTGATTCAAAGTCAGATTCCAGAGGCAGAAGTTGTGAAAAGTTCCTGAATTGTTCTGGTAGAGTTTTGTAACAAGGACTTAACTTAATATAGCAAAATTTTTTTCTTTTCTTTTTTTTTTCTTTTTTTTTTTTCATTTTAAGTGATTTGAAAAGTGGTTTACTCCCATCATGATAAAAGTGCTTATTTCCCATCTGCAAGCTTTCACTCTACCTGCTGACTGTTGATTTCAAGGAAACTTCTTTGTGATAAATATGGACTATTTCTAAAGAGATATTCAACTGCTCCAGATATTATTTATATTTGACTTTTAAAATTGCAATACCTTCTGTATTCATTGCATTGTATATTAATGACCTTTTTATTCATGACACAGTGAAGTACCAGTTACTGCTAATTACTTGGAAACTTCTCTTACAGGCTTTTGATTTTGTGTGGACTATAATGTTGTCATGGATTGATGCTGTCTGGCAGCTAAGCCACCACCCATCCACCTGGTCACTCCCCACAGTGGGATGGGGCAGAGAATGAGGACTGAACCCTTTGCCCACCCCCAGTGTTCTTGCTGGGGTGGTGGAGTGAGAAACAGAGGATTTATTGGTGTGTGAACTTGGCTCAGCTGTCACTGACATACTGTGTGTTTCCCCCAGCACTTTGGTGATGTACCTAAAACAGCACCACAAGGGCTGCCCTGATGAAAGCTCAATCCCAGCCAGATCCAGTACAAACATATGCAGTTATGAATCACTTGCACAGTCAGACCAATGCCTGCTGCACCCCACAAACACAGTATGATCATTGAAGCATTGAACTTGTTTCTCTGTTCATCCAGTTGTGTGGATCCAGCTAATAACAAGCCCTTGATATGGTCAGTCTGAACTCTTCCTGAGAGCAGCCAACTTAGTCTTTGATAAAGGACTTATCTGAATGACTTTGATCTGACTTTATCAATCAGTCTTCGGGAAGTTCTGGCAGACAATTCATGTGTTCCTACTGATCCATTTTAGTATAAAAATCTGTACTTTTCCACTCAGCAGCTTTTTCTTCTGGTAGCAACGCTTTCATGCGTAGGGTATCTCCCTGTTTTATGAGCAATTTTTACACTGAAATGATAAGAAATGATGATATGATATGATATGATTGATATGATATGATATGATATGATATGATATGATATGATATGATATGATATGATAGATATGATATGAGATAAGGTACTGTGAGGTGAGAGTCTGAAGTGACGCAGGGTCCCCAGGCAGGTGCGAAGGAGATCTGCTTTATGGTAAAAAACAGGAAGTTTGTGCAGTCAGGCCTTTATCAGTTACATACTTTTAAATCATAACAGACGTAATTCAACCAACCACCACACACCATGGTGTGAACACGTGGTGGTGACATACCTTGTTTTTCTGCCTCTAATTCAGCTGAGTCACTTTTCCATAGTCCTTTTCTGCTTAGCTTAAGTACCAGGCCTGAGCCATGATTTTACCAGGCCTTCCCTTTGTAAGGTTTTACCTATATGCAAAAAGGTGCTCAATCACCTTGTTCCTATAAAGAATCACCACTTTGTTTGTATTTAGGTTTCCAAACTACTGAGTTTCTTAATAATTTCTGAACTGCTGGAAAGGGAATGCTATTCCATTTGAAAGGTCATTAGCTGGGAATTTGGGAGTTTCTTCTACAAATTAGCCATGTATTTTGCTAATCTCATCGTACCTTGATACAAATTCTGTAATTAAAGACAATATCTTCTATGTCACAGAAGTGTTCTAATCACAGAAGAGATTATTATTATACTTAGAAGTTTCTGAACTCAAGTAGATCTGCAATCATCAGAGTCAATGAGATAAACATCACATAACTGTAACATTGTTATAATTTTTCTTTTACCTATTCAAGAGTTTTCATTTGCAAGATGGACTGAAGCCTAATGTTTTGGTTTTCAAGAGCATATCATCATTCTATGATATTTATGTCAATTCTGAAGAGCACACAAGTTGTTTTTCTGAAAACTCAAAACTTCCAATATGCAAAGCAAATCCAATATGCAGAGTTAACATCTGAGCTGCAGACCTGATGATCAGGATATTGAAAGCCAACTGTTGTGTTTTCATAGAATGGTCTGGGTTGGAAGCAACCTTAAAGATCATCTAGTTTCAGGCCTTTGCCATGGGCAGTGATACCTTACACTAAGCCAGAGTTCTCGGAGCCCCCCCATGCAACTTGGCCTGGAACACATCCAGGGATGAGACATCCACAGTTTCTCTGAGCAACCTATTCTGGTGCTTCAACATCCTCACAGAAAAGAATTTTCTTTCTTCATCTAAGCCTGCTCTCTTTCAGAGGGGTCAGTTAAAACAATTGCCCCTTGTTCTATCACTCCATGGCCAGAAGAATCTCTCTTCATCTTTCTTGTAAGCTCCTCTCTAGATACTGGAAGGCTACTCTAAGATCTCCATGGAGCCTTCTCTAATCCAGGCTGGACAATACAAACTTTTTTAACCCTTCTTGATAGGAGAGATTCTCCAGCCCTCAGATCCAGACCCACCTTTGTGGTCTTCATCTGTCATCATTAATCCTTGGAAAGTTATACTACATCATCAACTCTTGTTTGATAGATAAATATTTAAAAGAAACATTAAGAGTGAGAAAATTCTTTGCAAGTCATATGTAAAACATATGATAAACAAAAATTGTTAAGATCTATTAAAATCAACAGTTTTAATTCCTGAACTTCCTTTTTAAGTGATTGGATGTGTATTTTACATCAATCAATTAAAATCTTACTTTCCCTTTCCAAAGGGACGGAAGCATTTTTTGGGGTTGTTTAGTACTCATTCTCTGTAAGAGAATTTGCAAAGCTGCAAGTGTGAAACATAAGTATTCTTATATACTTATATTTTATAAGTATAAAATCAGAATTTTTAGCAAAGCACTGCAGAATTCCTGTATCCACACTGATGGATAAAATAATAGGCTTTGCTGAATCTGTTTTGTTGTACTGTGTATTATAAAATTTTTCATCTAATTATGCAATTTTATCAAGCTATCAGTTTTAACTAGTTTCCCCAAATACTGAATCCACACTAACCATCATTACACTTGGTGCCAAATAATTTGTATACCTCATCCTCATTTTTTGTACAGTGAAAAAAGATCAAATAATATGCAATTTTTAACTCGACTGGCACAATGTGCTAGTATTGTAATAGTATTATTAAAGTAGATATTATGTGTATTAATTATTTGCATGCTCTAATAATTTGTTCATTGCTCTTTATTGTCTGCCCTGAAAACATTTTATTTCACAACCCATCTGGACTAAATATGACAGCTTTACATTCCACCTGATATTTGATTAAATACTTTTATTTCAGAGATACTTCCCACATGCAATGAGATTGGTATGCCTTGTGGCACAATGTTCTGTAAATGTGCAGGACATCATAGCTAATATTGCTGTGTTTGTAACATATCAGATATATTGGTAAGGGCTGATATTAATGTTAATTATAGCCTTGCTTTTAAATAAGTTGAAACTCTCAACTAACACAAGATTAACATGTGATTAACATGGGAATCACAAGCATGCAGTGAGAAAAACTAAGAATCCATTGGAAAGTAACACTTACTTGCCTTTAGCTTATATTTAATTGGATAATTGAATTCCTGGAAGAATATTTAAGATGCAAAGATATTATACTTTGAGAATAAAATGGTGCATACCCTCTAAATAAATAGATTTTAGGTCTGATAAACTGTAATTTCCAGACACTTACCTATTTATATGCAGATAGCTTTGTTTTATTTAATTTCACAGAAAATACCTATTCTTAGTGCAACTTGCAGTTGAATATTTATTAAACATAGGAAGCAATTATTCTGTATTTGAGGTTAAGCTGAGGGGAACAATGACAGATACAGATAATTTTACTGGAGTTTTAGATGACAATAGAATCAGAGAATCATTTAGGTTTGAAAGGACCTCTAAGTTCATTGAATCCAGTTGTTAACCTGTACTGCAAGCCCACCACTAAACCATGTTCCTCAGTGCCACATATACATATAGTTTTAATACCTCCTGGAATGATGGCTCAAGCACTTCCTTGGATAGCCTGTTCCAATGATTAACAACTCCTTCTGTGAAGAAATTTTTCCTAAAAAACATTCTTCTGAAAAACAAGTGTCCCAACCTTGTCTCCAAACTTTCTGAGATGACTAAGGAAAAGTAGAGGGAAATAGATACCTACCTTTTTGAGATGTCTTTTTTTTAAAACCAGAAATGTATATTTCAAGTATTATGTTTTAGACTTTTAATTTCCCTTCCACATGAATGAACTGACTACCAGACATCTTTGTCTTCTCTTCATGATTCAGGAGTTAGCAGTGGCTTCTTTCACAGGTGAGAGTAGGAGATGATCGTGTGGTTGCCTAGTGCAACAGATTTCTGGGGTTAACAAAGTGAATGTGCCCCTGTTTCTATTCCTTGTCTATAGCAGAATTACAGGCACACAATTCTACAAGGTATCTGGGATTAGAGCTTCATACTTTCTGAGGCAGCCATCATTACCTCCATTTTTTCATCTGCTTGACAGAAGTGAGAACAGCTGCCCAGGTTTACAGGCACTATGTTTCTAAAATTACTTATCTCTATCTCCATATCCCTTGGCAGCAATGGCCAGAGCTCTGGCCATTGGATCCTTTTGTTGGCAAGATCAAATTTTGCCTTCACTGGTGAGATGCATTTAACTAGTACTGACCAATCAAAATGTTTTTGCTTCATCTACACGGATTGCATGTATTGTTTTCTTTATGCTAGTATCTACCATTTTTAAAATTTGAAATAAAACAAAAAAATGTTGAAAGCTACCTCTGACCTGTCATATTTTTAAATTGTATTTTATGTTACTAATTTATGAAAAATAAGTAAAATACGCAAATGCTGTTGACAATTTAAATGATGTGTTTTTTTCTGTCCATGGTTTCTATTCAAAGTGCATTACAATGAGCTCTTCTTTTGAATAAAATAACCGTCAGACAAAGAAAATAGTAATAAAAATAAGGCAGAGAAAGCGCAATAATTTAGTGTGAGCTACAGCTACATTTTTTTACTGTTTGCCTTGTTCTAAAGCATGTTGATGTTTTCTGTAGAAACACCCCCACCACCTGAGCCAGAAGTGGTGGCGTACGCTGCCTGCACACCGCTGTACTTGTTTGAAGAGGACATTTTTTCATTAACACGAATGGTGAGATCTGTGCTCTCAGGACAGGAAAGCATTACTTATTTTGTTATCAGAGTGTTTCATTTTGTTGCAACAATGTTATAACTAAAAGAATACAATTAGCACAATGAAACAGCCGCTAGATGATGACTGTCAGTAAAATTTATATTTTGGTACTTCTGTGTTCTGGACATGTGTTTTCCTGCCAAAGCTTGCTGATTTTACTCAGCTTTCCTCCACTTTCCTCAGGATTCCAGAAGCTGAAGTCTCCTGGGAGAGACTAGATGTCGACTAGAATATGTGTCATGATGAGATACTTTTGAATGGAAAGTCTAATTATTTTAAGGGCTACTTGAAAAACATGAATTTTAATTTTTTGAAGACTGCAGTTAAGATTCCCTGATATGCATTTTCCAGTATATTGCTTGTTGTTATAGCATGTTGTAGAAATACCATGTTTATATCAATTTCTGTCATTAGTGTTGTAACTGGTAAAAGCAGCTGGAAAAAGTGTAGCCCTTAATGCAGTCACACTCCTTAGAAAGCTTTTTATAATGCCAGAACAGGCTTTCTTAAGTCGATTATTAACTAGGCTTCCTTTTTTTTTTTTTTTTGTACATTTAAATTACATCTATCATAGTTAGATCGTTACATTTTAAGCTGCCTTCTCAGGAAACTGGTAAGCTTCATAAAGTAAAGAAATTTCCAGGAATGTTTTGCAGGTGTTATGCTTTAGTGCACTTAATTCTTGCACTATTTTCTTTTTAAAAATTGTGCTGTGTATTTTAGGCAACTTTTTAGAATAACTTGTTATTTGTGGTATTGTTTTAATTTATTTTAATATAAGGTCTCAGTCAATATTGTCCCTTTGCTAATAATAAGTAATGCTAGTCGTCAAAAAGCAAAGTGGAAGCAGGGACATGGGCTTGTATCTTTCCTGCCAACTTAACACCCTGAGTCTCAAACTCGACTACAGTCTGTTGGGATATAGAGATTACTGAAAAAGAGGTATGGCAGACCAAATAGGATGAGACAGATGAATCTATATGTCTAAACTAGTTTTTTTGTAAAGACTTGACAGAAAAATGGAAGTGGACAGAAATTCAATATAGAAGTGTAGAAGATTTCTTATGGATAAAAACCCCACCATATTCAAGGGCAGACAAAAACTACACTGATTGAAACAAAGTCTAGAAAATGAATTCACTGGGATAAGAGTTGCTCCCTAAACTTGGAAAAAATTTTGTCATTGACTGCAGTTGTGCCGGAATTTCCCTCATGAATTTTTGCAGTACCCCTTTTAGCTTTACTTTCTAGTGTGGTTTTCCTTGGATTGTTGTGTCTTGAATTTGTCTTAGTTTGCTCAAATAAAATGAAAAATAAAATCAGTAATTGAGTCATACAAGTCTGTAGTGTACTCAACAGATAAATTCTCCTTTATGATGCCTAACTGGTTATCTTCAAAATCCATTTCAATCTTTATAAGATACTGTGGATATTTTAACTGACATTTTTACTTTAAATTGTTCCCCACTCTTCAGCTAACTGACAACCACAACATTCTTCTCTACAGAGCTCATAAATACAGAACCAAAGGAACATTTTAAAATTAGTAGATGCAATCAGAGACTTGCTGATTAGTATTTTGAAGAAATAAGTTATCAGTGATTTATTTAGCATGTAAAAGAAAGTGTGCTTTTAAAATTAAAATTATGTATAAAGTCTTCTAACGAAGCTTTCAGGTGTGATGTTAAGTACTAGACCATTATTGTTTCAGTGGGAAGAGCACCACTAGATGTCCACATCTAAAATTGCTCTTAAGTCTGTTCCTAAGGGCTTTGGTATATAGGTCAACTGAAGTGTCTTTATTGTGTTTTATAAATGGGCCATCAAATAAAAAACCTAGCTTTAATATTGTGTTGGTTCAAAGCAATACATTACGGAATTTTTACAAATTATCTAAAAGAACAATTGATTTTAGAATTTTAACACTCTATAAACTCATCATGGAGTAAGGACTTTTTCTCCCAGAAAGTGTTTTTAAGGATTATTATTCAAAATAAAATATTGTGTCTATTGTTTTCTTACATATTCATTCTCTTCACTTGTATGTTATGCTTATATAAATAAGTTAAAGAAGTGGTGAATCTATTATAAAAAGTAAAATGCATGTAAACACTTCTAAGTATACTTTTGGTGCTGAATATCAAATTCCAATAAACATGTTTTTGGGTAGTCTTGCCAGATTGACTATATTAATTTTATTTGTTATACAAGCTATTACATTCCTTTGTGTGCATACTGTTCTTTTTTGTTAGACCGATATGAGGAGAAAGAAGATCTGAGCCAGTCAGGTTGTCCTTCCATGTTTTGTAGGCTGATTCTTCAGAAAAGATGAGGCAATATGGGCTTTGCCATATACATAGCCATCCTGTCCTGATAACTAGAACAAGGTCCTGTCCTCTGGTAGCACCTCCAGAACCACCAGCAATTCCTCCTTGGAAGCTTTTCCGTCCGAAAAAGGAAGTTGTTCTGAAATGTGAACCCCCAGGTCTGTCTACTAAAAATCCAAAATAAATTTGTAATTACGTTTTAATTATTTCAGGACCATACTTATCATCTGTTAGCTTAGTTTCAGTTGAACTCAATTTTGTATTACTTCCTCTTAGCCATATTTCCTACATGCTTTAAGAAGTGTCTTAATTTATGTTGAAAAAAGCACTCTAGTGGAGCAAATGAAGAGAGGATGTTATCAAAATAACACAGAAGCTCTCTGATGCAGAGCCATGAAAGCTTCTGAACACCTTTTAAAAATTTAAAGTATGTGACTAGTCCTGCTACATCAACTCACGGGGTTTAGAGTAATTTTTTTCTAGGGTTGTCTGTACTGCAAAATGGAGTTAGATGCATGATATGAGATGATAGCTTGAGCATGAAAGTGTTGCAGGCAGGCTAGCAAAGTATACTGGGATAAGAAAGAGGAAATTGGCAAAGGCAAAAAGTGCTGCCATAGTTGTTTTGAGCTACCCTGGACAACCTTGCATATAAGTTGGCATAATTTAATACTTTGCATGCTGAAGAACTGAGTATAATGCATTTATTTTTTCATTATATGTCACCTAGAACCACCCCTGTGTTTTCTGTTCCATTCAAGTGTATATGATAATACTTTGAAAATTATTTACGGGTGACAAGTCCCCATTGGAAATTATTTCTCAACATTAATAGTATTAATTACTTTTATGAATGTAAATATTTAACAAGTTGCTTTTTTCCCAGAGCCTGTGGTAGAGAAACCTGAAAAATTCGTTGAGATTGCTAGCCTATTTATTAAATACAAATTGGATATTATGAAAATACCAACGAACACGTAAGTATATAATGTAGTTTCAACATTAGCATTGTGAAAGTGTATTGTGAAAGTGCAATGGCTCTTTACTTGTGTCACAGGGGAAAACTGCTCAGATCATGTGCTGCTGAAGCACATCAGGACAAAGCATTCTGTTGATGCATTGGTGTCGTGTAATTAAGGACCTATCAGTGAACTGTACATTTAGGATCCATATTGGCAATACAACAGCTAAGTTTGTATACTAGATGCTTACAAAATGCTAATAAACACCTAAAAACTTCTGAACAGTTTCCTCTAGCTAATCCCAAGATGGTCTAATCAGGCACACAGGTGCATACATACACAATTGTGTTCACCCTCCAGTCTTTGAGGCTTACAAACAACTCCTGTTTTGGGAGTGCAGCACACACTTCTGTTGGGGATGCGAATCTCTGGGCTTAGCTTTTCTCCCTACAATCTGCTCATGTCTGCACTGCTGAGAAAGTGTCCCAGGGAGTGGACATGCACACTTGTCACATCCAGGACAGACAGTCCCCTAGGTAGATGTACACTTCTCAGGGCTTCTGATATTGGAGGACAGGGAATGCTGTCAGGCAAAGACATATTGCCAGATTCTCTACCCAGTGGGCCCAAGGATGTAGAATTCTTGCTAGATTACTTCTGCCAGAAATAAGAATATTCCTTGAAGTATTTCAAATTTTTCTTCAAACTACTGGTCTTTTTTAATTCTAACATATTACAGGGAAATAATTGGCTAGCCAGTCAGTATTTTCATGGGCATCACAAGTTTGATATGGAACTCTTAATGTTCATGAATAAAAGAGGCTGTTCTCTGTTCATGATTGTTACAATAGGCCTGAGAGTGCAAGCGAAAATGCTCATGGTCAAAACACAGCTTTGTATAAATGCCTTGTTTGGAAGACTTGTTTGGAAGTCCAATAAACCCTTGAAAACTAAAGTCTTTGTACAGGGTGTCTTAGAGAAGTTTCAGAAATTGTTGTATACATGACTTCTTGTTAATATTCCATGCTCAGCATAGTACTTGCTCCCTGACGAGAAAAGAAAGATTACCATAAAATGTATCAGAGCTGTGGGTTTTACCCTGGGACACACTGCATAATGCACTTCTGTCAGGCTTCAGCTTATGATGTGAACATTCAGACAAGGTATAGAATTATTCATCCTGTCTCTCTTATTCTGATTGAGCTTCTTTCATGAAGAATTGAATGTGTCTTATACCCAGTGTACACTGAAAGGATTATGTTGTTTTGGAGGATATGCCTTTTCTTGAGACTTGAGTCTAACAATAGGTTGTAAATTGTTGGACATCTGTGTATTTTCTTAGGGTGTGTACACCTTTTGTTGAGTACATCTCTAAATAAACTGACTAAATTACTAATATGTGGCAGGTTCTACATTTTGATTATCATAATATGACAGACTAATAATAAACCAGTTAGATATTTGTAATTTTCATTGAACATCAGCATTTTCCCATGGATGACATGACCTTGGAATATTCTGGGAATGTAATTGTTTTGCTGGTACAGTTGCATTTTGTTAGTTTAAAGTACTTAAATTACTGCTTGTTTTCAAACAGCAGGAGTAGAAATATATTATAATTGCTCTAAGCAATTAACAGACTATCAATGTAATGAGAGATTTGATACTGAAGGTGTTGAAGTATTTGCACTTTAACAGATTTTATATTGTTCTTTTATGTTTGATTGATTGCTTCATGGTCAACTTACCCCATTTGGGGAAGGATAGTTTATTTAATGTGTTAAGTTTCCATGACAATTCTCTACTTTAATCTTTGTGATTTAATTAACAGGTAGTAGCCAAAAAATATATAGCAGGTATTAATATTTCATTCAAGCAAAATAGCTGTTTAAATAAGATAAGGGACTTAGATACACAGTTGGGACTAAAATTTTTTAATCTTTTCCTTTTCTTCTAATAAATTATTTTGAAACACTTAAAGGGGAAATAATTTTGACTGTTACTGCAAAAGATCTTGATCTTTCATTATCTCAGTCCTTAGAAAGGGGGCTAGATAATACATGCTTGAATTTTAATTTGTTCTTTATTGCTGTAATAGCACAATTACACACTTAAGTCTAATTAGGATGAATGCAAAATTGTTTTGGTCTTGTTCTTCTCATTCTTCACTTAACAAGCAAAGAGTTACTTACATTTCCTTCAGTTTTTACTCCTGCCTCCAGTGAAGTCAGCAACAGAGCTTTCTTTTGCTAGTACCAGAATAGGCCTGCACAGTTTTCCTTGGTTATCCTGTGTTTTAGGGGTCTGGTAGCTATGGAGACCCACTTTGAGGGAAAAGAAAAAAAAGTATTCTGACACAAAACATTTTACTTTTTTTCTTACATCCATTAAAGTAGTATTTTTTCTTGTTGAGGGGCCATAGTAATTTATTCACTTCTGACATTATCATCTAGTTTTCAGCTGGCTTGGATTTTGCTTTTTTGAGGGTTAGTTAAGAGGTCTTTCTATCATAGGGTTGTGTGTAGTGCCAAGCAGTAAAGACAAGAAGTATATGAAGATATGGATTCTGTGCTGCCCTAGGAATCTTTCAAAATAAAGGAAACACAAATTATTTTGACAAAATTCTGTTAAGAATAGTTATGAAGACTGTCATTTGAAAGAAAATGTATGGATTAAAGTGTGTGCGTTGTCTTTTATTATATAGCCACGTTTCAAAGTCTATCCTCAAAAAAGGATTTCAGTCTATGTCCCATCTCGCTTCTGTTACTGAAACTGATGAAAATGAATATGACAGTAATGGGGATATGAATCAAAATGGGAGACACTCAAATGCAGAAGATTATTCTCAGGTAATAGTATTTCTATTTTTTTAAACTTGACCTAGTTTTATATTACAAAGGAGAGGAAAAGTTAAAATAAAACTACTTAATACTGAAATATATGTTTTCAAAGACATTTCAGAAAGCTTTTTCCTTTGCTATTTAACTAACTTCCTTATCATTTCCACTTTATAGTTATATTGATGTGTACTGATTGGGAAATCTTTCTTAGTGCCTATTCTTCAACTTTATTTTTTATGATTTTCCCTCACATTATAAAAGTTCTATTGCTAACACTGTCTTGGTTTCGCTCTTTAAAATCCTTTTGATGGGAGTATCTTAAGAAGATAGTCTGCAGTGTTTTAAATAAATATTACTTTATATTATGAGTAGTTTATTTTGAATGCAGAGGAAGATGTACCTTTGCATGTGACTAGAAAAATGTAAACTTTATTAACACATGCCCTAAAATGGCATCCTCATTTAAGACCAAATGGAAGGACTTCTGGGTAAGCCAGAAGCTTAGGCTTCCTGTGCAACTCTGTGAGGGAATGAAATTTTCCAAGATAGATAACATTAATCTTACATAAATTTAATGAGTCATTACCAGGATAACTTTGGAAAGTTGTAATTACTGATTTTTGTAATTGTTTTTGTTATTTCTGTTTTTAAATGGAATGTGTATATGCTACCATAGTCTGCTTTTAGATAAATCTTTAACAAATGCTCCTTCTAATATTTAAATTTTACATGCTTAACAGAGAAAAAATGATACTTTTAAGGACTTTCTGAACAATACATTTCATGAAAAAATATCTCATATGGGGAAATAGTGGGCAACATAGAGAAATAAAGACTTAAATACTCGCTTTAAAAGAAGCAAACAGAGCTCCTCTGAAGTTATTTCATTTGCTCAATACGTACAAAGAGACTCAATATGGCAGAGCCAGCATCTCTTCAATTTCAATCTGACTGCAGCAAACACTACTCAGAAGACCATTTGATAGCATTTCTCTTTTGGCTTTAAATTTTTAAATTATGGGAGGTAATTTTCTATGTAATTTTTGGAGTGTCTATTTATATTTCCTCTGCAGAGTACCCTCATACCATTTTTATATTTCAGATTTATATGTATGCTCTGTGTTTAGATAAGGTACATGTGTGGTTATCATTAGTGGATTTAATGATTTTAATATAAGGCAATTCTGCAGTGAAGAAGAATGCTTTACAATAGAATATATCTATGACCTCTGATTCTGTGATATATTTAGCTCTTCAGTATTTTGTGTGCATTTTATAAACAATAGCCTAATTAGTACTTCAATAGTACTTTACCTTTAAAAGTGTTTTTAATAATGGCATAATATAAAAATCCTTACAAAAAGCAGCAGGGTAAAAAGGTAAGTATGTCTTGGTTTGGGACCAATTTGGAAAAAAACCTCTGAAATGAGGTATTTCTAGAAACAAATTCAAGCGGCCTCTCCTCCCCACCAGTTTGGGAAAGATTTCCTTGGAGAAAAGTGGAAAAACCTGTTTATTTTAACAAGGAAAGTATTCACAAATATGAAAAAAATGAATAATATTGAACAATGGAACCACTTGCTGTTCTGAAGAGATGGAAAATTCAGAAAATCCTTTTTGCTGGCTGTAGCTCAGCTTGCTCAGTCCGTTTTCAGTCTCTCTTGCTCTGGAACATGCTGCATCCCAGGCCTCAGTGGGACACAGTGTGAGCTTCCAGTATTTTTTCTAAATTTTCAATCCAAAATCAGTTTGGACAGTTCCAAAAAAAAAACCAAAACAAAACCATGCTACAGTGCAAAAACTCTCTGTTTCAGCTAGCAAAAAAAACTAACTAAAAGCAAAATAAAGTTCTTTCTCACTGTTCATGCTACAAACACGCACCGAAAGAAAGAATGTGAACCAACAAGTGCAATTTCTGCAAATTCTGTGCTTCTTCTCCCACCTCTTCACTCTTAGAACCAATCTTAAAAGTGCAAAACTTAATATCCAACATGAACAGGACAGATGATTAGAAATAAAAGTATCATAAAATCTCATAAATCAAAGTAGCATCTTATAGCAAATAATAATTATTGTTTTCATTAATTCAGTCTCTAGGTGTACAAATATAGATTTGGCTAGTTACAAATTAATAGAAGTTTATGTGCTGGAAGCATTGAAGGAGTGTGAAACATGGCTTAGATTTTCTCCCCTAGTCCAAGAGTGATTTGAAGGATGATCTATTACAGTAGGACATGCAATCAAGGAGACACAAGAGCAAGTATGAAAATACATGATAAAACTGGAATGGTTGGAAGAAGACATGAATGTGATGTAGGCAGGGTAATCTGATTCAGGCATGGAATGTAAGAAGTTATGAACAGCTAATTGACTTGTACATGAACTTTACTTTTGTCTCAATTTAAACCTCAGTTGAAAATTCTATGTCTGTTAATAGCTAGAGTATGCAAGGAGAACTTCATTTTTACAGATTATAAAAGAAAATGGTTTTTAACTTGGAGGACAATCTTCTTTTTTTCATATATTAAATCTTTTCATTAACAAAATTATGTGGATACCTTCTCGCAAATTCATAAAGGACGAGCTTGCTTTCTGTAGTTTTTAAACTTGAGATAGTAATATATCCTTTTTGAAAACAAATCAATTAGTGATTAAAAAAGCAAACACTGAAAGAGAAACTTTGATATCCTGAATTCGCTTTATTATTGCTAATTTTTAGAATTTTGTATTGCAACATACTGAATGTGAATAACTTTGTCTCCATTTTAAACTGTGTGATTACTAGTCAGGAGACATCAGCTTTAAAACCTTTGATACAGATTTGGTAAATCTTTGGGATACAGCAGTTCTATGCTTTAAGCTGACTGAAATTCAGTCAGCTGCTGTGCTAGATGCTCAACAAGTTTAAATTGGCATATTTCAATTCGCTCTAATGTGAACTGCATGAAGTAACTTTACTGAATATCTGATTCACTGTTCCTAAGGTCTGTTGTCACAGAAACAGAGACAAGTGATACATGAAAGACAAAATTCTAGGAGCTAGATGTACCTTCTTTGAAAAATATGAAGTTGAAAGACATGCCATTATCTCTCATGTCCTCAAAGTATTCATGTTAAAATATAGAAATGCTTCATTATTTAATTTTTCAATTTTTTTTTTTTTGCTATGACTTTCCCATTCATTGATTTTATGGTCCTGGTAGCATTTGGATTTGCACTAGAGAAAAATATTTTAAAATAGCTAATTTTGGCAGTTAAATTTATCTTAAATCACTGTTCTTAAGAAAATTAATTTTGTCCATTTTTTTAAAAAACTCCATAACTTTGAGCCAAATTCTTATATGGAGAGACTCTCTCTTATGCTTGTTCAATAGAAAGGTAAGTAATTTATAAGTGTAGCACACAATTAAATACATGTGAAAGTATTTTGTGGCCAAGAAAAAACCAAAACTGTCACCATATATAAATTGCACAGTCTTGCAGATTTCTGCAACAGTAATTTTGTCAAATGCTTCTGAGAAAAAGATTGTCCTGGAGTAGATAGATGTTTCCTTGTAGATCTGCCATTCAAAAGCCTACTTGAATATTCTTCATTGAGATGAATTTTTTGATAGAAGTTATCTCCAAATCCATTGAGAATAAAGCTCTATGTGTTCTGTTTGAGGATATGCAAAGCAAGAAAACCAGAATATGTTTACCATCAGTATGTGCAAAGGCTAGTAGATATTTTAATATATTGAACTGATTGCTATGTTCATACATCTTAAGCATATTTCTCTTTGTGGCCTCTTCAGTGTCAAGCTCCCTGGCAATGCCAATTTCTAGCACAAAAGTGTTAGAGTCTCCAAACTCTCCCAGTGATACAATACAAAAACCTTGTTCTTCAATGTTAATGTTTTTTTCATGTTTTTTAATTCAGTCCATTATCTTCTGGTGTGCAACTGATACCATTTTATTTAATTTGCATGCTCATGTGTGCTTTTTTCGTGTTCCCCATAAACGTTACTGACTGATGTGTCATAACAAGCTTATACTTCTTTTCTCTCCAATCCTTCTTGTGTTGTATTGGTATTGAGTCACCAGAAGAGCTAGGTAGGAAATAAAACAAATCTATTTTCCTCACAAATGTTATCATTTTGAAAATTACTTCACCCTGCATAAAATGGAAATTCCCTGCTTATTATTTTCAGGGAAAAATTACACATGACATATAAGGCA
This sequence comes from Zonotrichia leucophrys gambelii, assembly GCF_028769735.1. Lineage (NCBI taxonomy): Eukaryota > Metazoa > Chordata > Aves > Passeriformes > Passerellidae > Zonotrichia > Zonotrichia leucophrys. The sequence goes on from NC_088172.1 coordinate 58,438,514, forward strand.
CATAAATGAAAAGAGACTTGAGAGGAGGAATTTAGACATTTGTAGTATAGAGACACTTTAATGGGCCCACAATTGTCTACTTGCACATGCATATAGGGCAGCTTCAACATTAGAGACTAAGTATAAGAGGTGACAAATTCATAATCCAGTATTTTTAAGCTATTTCTATACCTCAGTTTGTGTACAGCTTTGCAGATGTTTGTTCTTTTGTAACATTTCCTTTTTTCAAAACCCACCTCTGTTACCTACTCTCTCATTACAGGTAAAATGAAAACTGATATTCCCTTAAGTGAGCATAGTGACTGAGAAATGAAAAAAAAGACTCCCCAAATGACTGTAGATGCAAAACCCTTTGATGATATAACTCCCAGGTCAACATCAAACCTTGAAATTTAATACAGGTTTAGATCTTAAGTAATATTTTTGGTCATCTTTGTAATTTTGAAGGAATTGAGAGGGATTTTTTATCTTAAAAATGTGTACCTAAAACTTTATTCCTTCACCTGCGCTTATAGTCAGAGAGTTTATTTTTTAAGAATACTGCTGTTTTTCACAGAATAACTTGTGTGTTAAGTTTTGCCATGCATAATTTGTACAATAGAAATGGCAACTGTTTTTATAAGAATATCAGATAAATTTTAAAACTTATTTTGTGTTAGATTTTAATAAAATAAAAATATAGCTAATGTAAGGAGGCTGAAAAATATGAATTGAAACCTTGAACATAACAAGATAGCTATAAATTTATGAGTTACCATTATTTTTTACAAATATGCACTAATGATTATGAAATTTAAGAGATGATAAATTAGATTTTTAAGTCATCTACAGAATTTTCATTCAGATTTGCCGTTCATTGAAGGAAGAGGAATAATTATTTCTTCCCGAATCTGTGTGCATCATTCCGTGTTCACAGCTGGATCTAAGTATTTTCTGATTTATTTCTTTATAAGATACTGTGGCAGCAGAGTTGACTTTTCAGGCAATGTGTGTTCATTAAGGTGGAAAAATTATTTTCTATTTCTGTGCCAATGTCTTAGGCACAATACATGAAGCAATAGTATAAAAGAATGAGAACTTTCTTGACACTCCAGTTGTCTCCAAGTGGGTGAGGATTAGGTAGATGAACACATCCTGTACCACTGAAAAAGCAGGCAGCTTTTGACTGTGTTATGCTTGTGCTCCAAAAACTGAGTAAATGAGTCTAGGGAGTCTCTACACAGCTGTGGTTAGACTGGTTTCACAGCTCAGACTGCATGAAGCTACTAAGAATCCAGATTTTCCAGGGCACCTTCTCCTTTTTTGCTGGAAATTCTGTTGATGCCATTTTTGAGGATTTTCTGTATCTTTCCAGGCTTTCCTGCTGCCAACTGTTAGCACTGACAAAGTAGCTCTTATATTAAGCTGCCTCATGTCCATACTGGAAGTGTGGATCATGTGTACTTTCCATGAGCAGTATATTGGGCAGAAAGTGATAGACTTGTTGGACAGATGTTGCAGTCTCCAAGGTTTATGCAGTAGATCTCATGCCTTTTATACTTTGTACATGCCCAGAATTTCTGAGAAGAAACTCAATAAATTGTACAGCTGACATGTATCTGTTTGGTAAGTCCTGTGACTCCCACAAGAAATTTGGCAACATTGGAATTTTGAAAGTTTTAGGCTCACATGGAGAAATATGACAGCTCTGTGCATGTGTACTTCTGAAATCACATTTTCAAGGGAAGAGATAGTCCATGTGATTTTTTAGATTTGTATGCTGAGACATGACTCTCAATGGGACATGACAAGTGATCACAGCTTGACTTGTTCTGAACAGTTGTGTGTACTGAGTTCTGCAAACAGGAGTTGAAGTACATGAATATTTGCAAGATGTGGTCTTTTCAGCTCATAGAAAAACAATAAATTAATCTTTAAAAATAACTGTAAAGCACAATATATTTCCATTACTAAATTCTTAACCCAAGTGTTAACAATTTCAGCAGTGTCTTAATTTTTCTCTTAGTTGCTCTTAATTTTAGGTCTGTCCCCAGCGTTGGCTCATGAACATCAAAAAAGCACAAAAGCCCATAACAGACTCAGAATAGAATTTCAGATTTGTGCTGTGCAAAAATGGGACTTCCAAATTTGCATAATAAACAATATTACAGTTAAATTATGTGTATTAAATTATTTGCCACTTCCAGCTTTGGGATAGAGACTCTTAAATCCATAGTTTATTTGCTCAGGTCTTTCCTTTGTTAATTCAGAGAGTATCAAACACCTAAAATTTTGCCTGAGCCTGTTCCCATGTCCTGAGCCCATAGAGATTTTGTGAAATGGTGCAGGAAGCCTTTCACTGGGGCTAGAAATTAAAGTAGGAAGCCATGAGGTTTTCCTCTACGGAAGCATTCATGGGTCCCTTCACATAGTATATGCAGGGTAGTCCGTAATAGGAGGGTTGAGGCAGACCTGGATTTCCAGCACAATCACCTTGTGCAAGGTTTAGGTACTGTTTTGACCTGCCATCCAGGCTAACTCAGACTGTCTAAATTATGTCTGTCTGCCCCTCTAAATATATTTCTTGATTGTACTGAAAAAGCATAAAAGCTCCAAGTCAGCACAGCTCACACAGCTCTTCTTTGAAGTGCAGAACAGAAAAACACTGTATATGTCCAGCTGCTGGCCAGGTCAGTGCTACCAGCTTCAGCATCAGCACCTTTAACACATGTGAAGATACATGAGGGAATATATGAGGAGTTTGGGTGGCAAATCTGGGTAAAGGGAGACCTGGGATGAAAGGAAGCTTGGAAATTTGTTTGTAAAAGCTTTTTTAGGCTTTAATATTTGCCTTTGAAAAGGCAAAGTTAGTCCAGCTAAGCCATTAATCATACTGCATTGAAATAGGAAGTAAACTGGAAACTGTGCAATTTCTTTCTCCTGCCCAACTTCACAAAAGAAAATGAAAGAGGTAGAAGTGACTATTTCAGTGTATGTCATATTGCAGACAAGGGGGCAGTCAGAAGGAAGGATGACTAGGCACATGTTTTTAAGTCTAAAATTTTAATCTCTCAAAGACTAGGACCCTGTATTTGTAAATTTAATGAGTGCACTTTCTGAAAGGCAGGCTAACTTCATTTAAACTTCAAGTGTCAGCATCTATATTGCATTCATATTAGTTCAGCAAACCCAGCTTGGAGCTGGGGTTGACCAGGATAAAGTCCTTTGCCAAAAGCATTAAGTAAAGAGGCTACTTTTTATTTCTACAGTGATAGAAAACAAAAGATGCTATTGTAATCAAGGATGCTGTTGCTAATTACATTTGTGTACTGTCACTTGCACAGCAAGAAATGCTTGTTGGAAAAGGAGTTCCTCTTTCAAGTATCTTTTTCAAGAATGGAAACAGAAAAAAATTGAATCCGTTGTAGAATATGAATATCAGTTCTTAGAATAAAAATTACTTTATTGTCAAAAACCAGTAATATCAAAGAACATCGTTTTAATAGTGAAGTGGTGTATGAAACAGCTTTTATCTCACATTGCATGTGACATGTACTTCTCTAGAAAAACATCAGTCTGTTGCTGATATGTACGTAGGTATTATGATGAAATTTGCTACTTTTATTTTTCATTTAAAAACCCAGCCCAAATCTATGATGATAACTTACCAGTTTGTTTCTGTCTCTGGAAGGACTGCCCCAAATCAGGTATTTTCTCTCACAAAATAATGCAAGATTATAATCACCATCATTACTTTTTCCTTGTTTTGTTTTTTCACTGTATAGAAGACCAGTCCCTCGTTGCAACAAAATGCAGAGGTACTCAGTAAAGGTAAGTGTGTGTAAAGTTTATAGTCAGAGTTTTACCATCCCCATGTTGTTTGGTGTCTGTTAATCCTCATGTACATATATCAGCAGTCTTCCTTATTTATGGGTGTTGGTTTTACAGGAAAAGATTTCAAAGAACTGCTACTAGTATATATAATTACGTAAAATCTTCAGTTTGGTGTTCAAAAAAATTCAAACACTTCTCATAAGTTACTCTCCAGGAACATATGGTAGATTTTGTACAGAGAGCTATTTTTTAAGAACTATGAATTATAGCATTTTCTCTTTTTTTCCTTAAAAATGGCAAAAAAAGACCCAAAACCCAGCTTTCATTTTAATGTGTGCTCCTTTGGAATGTGTTTTACATCACTATTTCAAGAGTATTCAAAATTTTTTCAAAACTAATACCGCATTTTTAAAGTTACTTTGAATGTTTGAAGGATCTGGTCAGAAAAGTAAGAAGCTCTTAAAAATAAGAGTACTGTTGTTGTTTTACTAGAAGCCTAACACCCATCTTAAATTGAAGAGGAAGTCTAGATTTTTCAGCTTTCAGGTAGTTTTTCCATAGTTGAAGGAAAGGAAAAAGGCCTTTGGTGCCTTTCCTTATATTGCATTTCTTTCAGTTCTTGAATAAGAGGTGCAAACTAATTTAGAGCCACACATTAGCTATGTGTGTATTGGTGATAATGAAATATTGCAAAGCACATTTAAATATAAATTATGTATGTTTCTAATAGTTTTCTCATTTGTTATACCTTATGTTTGAATATTATCTCATCTTTTTACCTCAGCATGCATTCTAAATTAATAGCTGTTCAGTTCTTCTGTTCTCAGTTGTTGAGCTATCTCAAAACTTCTTTTTGGGCCAGGTCAATGATTTTCAGTAACTACTTATATGAATCTCAGAGAATAAATGCAGAGAAAATTACATTACAACACAAAAAGTTATTGAGTGATTGCAAAACCTGGCTACGTGTTTATATTTTGGTGTGAATCTGACATTAATTCTGATTTTCTGATGTGATTTAGTACAAATCTGTTTCTGTTTAGAAGTAGCTAGACTGATTTGTGTGAGGGTAAAGGGAGACCTAGGTAAAGGGAGGAGCATCATAAGGGTACTAAGTAGCAGAGGCAAGGCTAGGCCTTTGTGTCCTCCAAATTTCTCTGCGTTTTTTTCTGTGGGTTGTCAAATACTGCCTCATTAGCCTTCCCTGAATTGAAGCTTTGGTCAAGGGGATGTATTTTTCTTTATGTCGATGAATTTAGGTTTCCAGAAATCATGTGTATGTATACCTAACAAGCTGATTTTGAAGATTCTAGGGCACAGTTCAATATGTGGTAGTTTATTGAGTCAAACTACTTAAGCTGCTGCAGATTCAAACCCTAAATTTCTGTATAGAGTTGCTTCAGTCACCATTTGAGTTATTTAGGTTAGTGGGATAGCTTTTAAACTGTACGCATAATAACTGATGTATGGGTAATTTTAGGGTAATTTTTAAGAATGATACGACTTTAAATTGCATATTGTCACTGTATTGGCTCTTGTGTGTCTTTTTATCTTTGCAGAAGAGCATGACAATATCAGTTTAGCTTCAAAACAAACGTCAGAGAAAGCTGATACGGATATGAGGAGCCAGACAGGGACTAAATCAAAGGATGAAACAGCATCAGAAAAGATTTCAGTTTCCAGGGAAACCTGGATTACCTTTGAAGATTTCTGCATTTGTTTCCAGTAAGGAATAGAGGGTTTGGGGTTTATTCCATACAATATACTGTATAACAATGATAAAATTCAAAACATGGCTATATAAAAACTGCATCTTCATGACAGATTTTCTTTGTATAGGCCACTCTTCAGACCAGACACACTGTCCCTGTGACAGAGGGTCTGTGGCTGCAGCCCTGCTCTGTGCCTTGGGTGTGTCCTCCAGAATACAGTGGAGAACACAACATCAGCCCATAAAGCAGCTGTCAGACTGCAGCTGGGGTGGAAGATTGTGGGTCATGGAGTGTTGTGGCCATTAGATGCCTTTACCAACTATGAGGCACTGGGCAGGCACAGTCTGCATCAAGACAACACAATTCCAAAGAAAAATGAAAGTTGTGGAAATCTGTTGCCATCAGCATAGCTTTGCTTGATCAACTAGATGTTTTTGTCTCATTCTCTTTTCAATATTCAATTCCAAGGCATTTATGCCTCTGAAAACAGAAAAAAGTACTTGTAGCATCATATCTTCAGCTTCTGTCTTTCAGATTTAAGGAGCCTGGTAGAGTACATATCCTTTAGAGAATATAAGATTGCTGAGGGAAGTAATTTTTTCAGAGAAAATTAATCTAGTTCTTTTCTTGTTTGAATGTGTAACTGAGATTTCTTTGTGAAGCTTCTATTTTCAAAAATGTTTAAACTCTACTCACTCTCTGAAGTAGAATGTATGACTTTTATACCAGCCAGCAGTAGAAGAACTTTAGGAAGTTCTTAGATCACTTTAGGCCTTATTAAGATTTCCATGCTAGTTTGCTAGTTTTAGGTAGTCCTAGGTCCTGGAAGATAGGACATTCATAAAAAAAAAAAAAAAAAAAAAAAAAAAAAAAAAAAAAAAAAAAGGCATCACAAGAAATTTGATTTCCTCTAAAAGTCTTGGTCACATACAGAGAATATTTCATATGAACTTTCTACCTTTTTAGCCAAATGTTAAATTACTGTCGACCTTTTGTAGACCTATATTAATTAAGGCAAAAAGCATTTGTCAGTTTCTTATCTCTAAGTGAGAGTTTATTTTCACAGTCAACTGATAAAGTAGCTGTTAAAGAGCATCTTCATTGACCTTTGAAGAATTTATCCCTCAGAAAAAATTAGGCACCTAAGATTTTGATTTCACATATCTATTCAGTTGAAAGCTTTTCCTACTCTGTCATGCCTACCTCTTAGATACAATGAAAATAAGAAGAATGTTCATAGAAGTGAGGAATATTTCAGTCATTGTAGGAATTGACATGCCAGAACTAGATCAGGATTCCTGTGAAATTTCTGAGTAACCAAAGCATTGATTCAAATCTGATTCCATCCTCAATTAAAGCTGAAGCCATTTATGTCTCCCTTGGTGAAATCAAAATAAAAAAAAATTGTAGTCAGGAACTATGTAACTTTCTGAAGGTCTGCAAACAGCACAGGGCTAAAAAAAATTAATAAAATATATAAAACAGTCCATCTTTCAGTTATACTTTGTATAAAACTTCATTCCAGTAATTTTTATGTGGGTATGGAAGTATTAAATTAATATTAGCATGTTACCATTTACAGGTTGAAAATAAAAAAATTAGTGGGCTGACCTCCAATGGAAAAGTGCAGAAATGAAGCAAATCTATGAATTAATTTCAGCTGCTTTCTCTGGAGATTAATTTTATTTACCTTTATTATAACCAATAATGTTGAACCATTTTTGAGAAATAGCTGTGAGTCTGACTTGTGAAAGTAAAATTAATGTCTTGTGCTGTGAAATAGGCATTTACCTAAACTATGTAATTTCTGCTGATTTTTTTAAAGTCATATATATCTTATATTTCAATTTTATATTCTTCTTAGGAGGCTGTATGTTTTCCACAAGCCAGATACATATGCTTATAGCTATCAGAAGACAAGTTTTAAGGTAAATGGCTGTATTGTGCTTTTTTTTTCAAAGTCTTATATAATTAGATAATACATATAATCCTCTTAAAGGAAACTGGTTGAGCATATAGAACTGCTATTACTGAAAAATAATAATGCATTAAGGTTGTTGTAGTCAATACAAATGTATGTTTGCAAGCAAATATGTCGCATTATATGTATGTGTTTAAGAAAAGGAGAAATGCTGTGGAATGCTACTGCACAATAACAAAGAATGGCTTATGTAAAGAAAAATTATAGTGAATCAGATCTCCAACCACTCTTTATTTTGATTTAAAACTACCTTTTAACAATTTGGTGCCTGAATTGAATTTAATGATGATCCAGCTACAGAATCTGCTCTTCAATTCTCCTTCATCTTCCCCTGTTACCTAAAATCCAAACTGTGAGTATGTTTAGCATAACATTCCATTTTCTCTGCAAATGCTAAGTCCTTTTGTTATTTACAGCACCCTGCTGCAGGGATTTAGAAATACTCTCTAGTTACGTTCAAATAATAGAATTTCTCTAAACCTGCCATTAGTTCATATCATCAGGAGGTTATTCAACATGCTTGAATATCCTGTCCCAGCTCTTTTTTATAGTGTATCTGAAGTGTAATTGTAGAGTACTGAAATGTAAACTCCAGGTGTGAAGTTCATGTAAAATCCTGCACTGAGAAGGTTAACTACATGGATTAATGCTCCGTAATTGCAGTACACCTGCAATTTCCCACCTCTCAGTAATCACATCACAAGAAATTTTCCTAATGACTGCACGATATACTTTTGTAAGCCATAATCAGCATTAAGACTGTGTAAGCCTGTGTGCTCTAGTGCCAAAAAAAACCTAACCCTTTGCTGTAAAAACATTTCAATTTCTAACATTGAAAGAGATGATATGTTTACAGTATTGGGTAAATTCTGTATCATGCTTATAAAAGAACATTTTCATATTGTGATAGGAAGATATATATATACCCAAAAAATGGATTTATATAGCTCTGGAATATCCAAGAACACCTGTACTGTATAGTTCTGTACTGTAATAGCTCTGAAGAAGGAAGCCCATTCACCATAAGATTTTGAAGAATTACTAGGAACAATAGAATCATTCTATAGTTTCTAATATTGGCATAGGAATAATGTATTAAAGTTAAGAGAGAAAGATTTTGTCCTCATAGAGATTTGTAGGAGAAAAACCCCTTTGTAAGGGAGGATCCCTCATATCTACAAATGCAAAGAGTACTTATTTCTTTTAAGTTTTCTGTGATTAATTAGAATCAGAATGTTGCAGCAAAACCCAAAATTTTTGGTCTTCTTTTAATTATTGTTTGGCAATTAAAAATACTGCTTTTTGGTACATATGTCAGTATAATATAGAAGTAGATATATTCTCATGCAAAAAAAATGTTCTGTTTCCTTTTATTTCTTAAGTGAACACTATTTTACATGCAGCATGAGGCTCTGGGCTTAAATGGCTTGTTCTAAAATTTGGAAGAAGTAGTGACAATTATTTGCTTACTTCCCACACCATACCTTAAGTCACCATATCCAAAATCTTACACCTACTTTGTATAAGGCCAGTTGGACAGGATTTAGTGCAAGTGAATGAACAAATGTCCATTTTTCTATACAGTCTTCTGATGAGGAAGTCTTCTATTATTTAATTGTGGACAGTGTGATGCCCATTGAAATGCTGGTTAGCTTTTCTGCATTAGTGCACTGGTATGTTACTGAAGGTAAGGCCAACACACAGAAGTACACGTCAGTGTTGTGTTTTCCCATTCTTGAATATGTTTGTTCTGTTGTCTTTGTCTGTTGTTTACTTGGGCACAGTTTGAGAGTTTAGCAATAGTTTGAAATAGTCAAATTGGTTTTAAGGAATACACTAATATTCAGGCAATGCTTCATCATTGTTTCATTGATGATGAGCATTTTCATGAGAGAATCATTCCCTTTTCTGTTTATTATGATTTTCTGGAAGTTTTTCATCTGTATATTTCTGGAATGGATTTCCTTGTGTTTCTTGTGGTTTCTTTTCTACAAATTCCATTCTTGCAAACTACTTTATTCCTTAGCAGATCACAATGCAGCAAAACCAGCAATATAACAAAAGTAATTTTCTGAAATGATTTTTAAAGCGATACACAATAAGCTCTCAAGCACCTTTAAGTTGGCTTTTTCAAAACCTAACAACTTGAAATATTTAAATTATAATTCCTTGTATTTCATTAAAAACCTTGAATGGAATTCAGGAGAGTGATGGCATTTTATGGTAGTTGGCTTAGGTTAATCAGATATTTAAACACTTGATGTTGATGTAATTTAATGCATCTAGAGTGGAGTAGAGTGAATTAAAGAATGCTTAAAAAAACAAACTGACCATTCTGTTAAAATAATTAAACTGTAAGCTATAAATGTAAATAAATATATATTTTTATGGCTATTTACTTAATTTTCATATGGACAGAAAGGATTCATTTGGATTATTACAGCAGCCTTAAGTGATTTGGAAGATGTCTGATGTGATACCCTAAGTTTTTAATAAATACCTACTTTATTTCTTTAAAACCATCTAGCCTCTGTTCTACCTAGCCTCTCAAGGCATCAGATGTAAACATCTTAGTAACACATTTTATAACCATTCTTTTCTAGCAAATACTACAAATAAGCCATGCTTTATACCACCGATGCATTTTAAGTGACTGGTTTTTTCTGTGTTAGCCAAACCTAAATGAATGTTTTAATGACTGTAAAGTAGCTACAGATTCTGCATAGGTGTGTCTGAATGTCATTCACCCTCCCCATATTATGTGGGTTGTGTTTTATTTTGTTTTCTTAACCTAGGTACTCAACAAGAATGTTCAACAGGTGTGCTGAGGATTGAATATTTCTCTTGGAAATCTGTGGCTCCTGGAGAACTTGTGTTAAAAATGCATACATCTGCAACCAAAGCTACTATAGTAAATCTTCCTGTTGGGTATGTATGAGGATTCATTTCTGTCCTGACTCTTTAGTTAAGGCTTGAAATGATTGTTTACACAGTAACTCAGTAAGAGTTTATTTCCTAAAATGTAAGTTTTGGAAGTATCAGACTAGTTCATAGCTAGGATTTGGTAAGACTGCCAAATTACTGTGAATTTGCCAACATTTTTATAACAATTCTGAGTTCTTTACTCTTATTTAGGACCATTTAACAAGAAAAATCACACTGACTTGCTAAAAAATATATTTAAATTCCTACAAATTCTTTCTTAAAAGTGTTTCTAACTAGAATAATTTGAAATATTCCCTGGAGTAGCAAGAAAAATGTAAGAATTAGCATTCTTAGTGGAACTGTAAAAGCATGGTGCTACCATAGGAGGTTTCAATGCTTTTCTTGAAAAACGATTTAAGAAACATGACAGGGGAAATTATTCATGAAGTCTTGCATATCTTACTTCCTATTCCCATATTGCTTAATATGATTTTTTCCTTTTGCATGTAACTGTAAATATTCAGTGTGGGACATTGCCTGATTATTTAAATAAAGAAATAGATAAAAAGAAAGAGCCTTTGATATGTTATTTTCTGAAAACCCTTCCAGGGAAACCAGGAAAATGACTTCGTCATGTCCTGTCATAAGCATAATATTCCTGCCTAACTAACTGAGGCCTTCTACTTTCCCAAAAAGAGAAAATCATCAGTTAAAATTCAAAGAGATGAAACAAAATGTATTTTTTAAAATTAAGTAAGATGTCAAATAAATAGGCATAGAAAGAAAATACCAAAACTCTAGCATACTGAAATTTAGTCAAAGATCGTTATTAGTGCTCTTTATTTGATTTGATTCAGACTAAAACTGGAATAGTTATTATTATGTTTATAGACTACATTCACATCTAGTTCTGGATTCACATGTATTTTCTTAGTGTAGTTTCTAAAAGCTATATCTCTCTGTACTGTAAGGGGGCCAAACGTGTATCTGTTTGCACCTGTAAATTTCAAAGCTAACAGAGATGCCATCAGCTCAAATTTATAAGCTTCCCACCTTTGATTCTCTTTAGTTCAGTCAGAGACAAGAGTCAGGTTTAATTTAAAAAAGGTGTGGGAGACAAATGGACTTATTGACCACTCACTCCCCCATTGCATTCCAAAAGAGAAGTCACTTGTAAGAATGGAAGGCCTTCTCTTCCCACTGTCTGAGTGGCAGAGGAGCCTTCAAATTTCAGTCAAAAGAAGATGAATTAAAAACTGCCAGTGTGTCTGGGGGGCATGAACTCTCCTTTCTTACTCTCACTGCTGAATCTCTGGTTAATCTGTTGTAGCTGTGGCCTGGATAAGCTTTTTCACCTAAATACAATTCTGAAACTGATATTATCAAATGCATGAAAGGAAAAACTTAAGAATTATTGCCATTTAAAAAAAAAAGTTGTTTGTTTGGGTTTTTTCTTGATTTTAGGCGACACATCCTGCTTTTCGCAGTAGCTTGTCCCATGGGACACCACATTCAGCTGTATACCACGGTGCCATGTGTCTTTGGAGAAGAGGATGCTGTGATGCCAGCTCTTCAGAAGGTGTGCATAATGACTAGTCAAACATTGTGATAATAGTTTTTCTGACTACTAATTAAAGTAGTATTGGATTTCCATTTAGAGTTGTTATATTCAATGGTTTTAAAATGAAATTGTTAAGGGCATAAAAGATATGTGTTTTACAGCACAACAGGTACTGGAGGCATAGTGCAAAAATTATCTTACATAAATATGTAAGTTAAAATTGGACAGTGTTTTGGTTTACATAGGAGTTCAGCATACAATGTGAAAAATGCTTTTGTTGAAATATATATGTGAGGGTAGGGTATAACTCACTCTTTAAGGCATGTCATAAAATACATGTATAAATATTAATTAATATTAAAAAATACCTGCCTATTTAAGTAAAACCTCGCATCAGTGAAGTATGTTTGGTCCCATGAGATCATATATTACTCACCAGGTCTGAAAGCAGCTTTTATATGTAAAATGAGCAATTTAATCAACTTTTCATAGCTGAGATAAGACGCTCAGGGGAGAAATTACCACAGCCTTTGCTCTTCATTGTCCATAATCAAGGCACCACTGTCATCCATATTTTCAAGGTTTCTCTAGCAAGCTAGAGGTTCAAATATTTGTTGAAGTCCCTGAGAAAAGGGAATATATTTTCTAGAGAAAATTTGTGCAAAAATGTTTTAAAAGGTGAGTGTAACAGCAAATTTACATAGCAGTGGAGATTCTGGGTTCTAATAATAGAGCACTAAAACAGCTTGTACAAATTTATCACATTTATTGTGATAAAAAATGTTGAAATATAAGAAGCTGGATCATGAAAAATATCTTGTGGCTGTACTATCTCCTTGCCTTCAATTTTTGGATGAAAAGGTATTTCTCATCAAGAAAATAAAGCAGAATTTTATCCTTGGGTTTTTCCTGTACTTCTTTTTGAAGCAACTTCTTTGCAAGCTGTCATTTGAAGGAGAGTGTTCACATTCTTGCACAGAAATCCTGTTGAAGATTATTGATGCTTTAGGCAGCATGCATTTGATCATTGCTTCCAGCAGGATACTAATGATAATTTGTCCTTCCATAAGGGGAAGATGCTGAGCACTTCAGCTGACACCATTATCACTGCAGTAGAAAGTCTCTATATAGATCTTATTTTTGATTAAGTTTCCTAGGACTAATGATATAGGAGAAATAAAGCAATGAATAGATATATCTTATGGTGCCTGTTATTTATTTCACTTGCTAAAATCAGTGAGAAATTGATATGCTTTTAAGTATCAGAGACATAATTGATTTTACAGTTCATAATATTAAGAACAACTGAATGAATTCCAAAAGTTTTGTAATTCATCACCAAAAAAAATGCTTGTATTCTGTCATGGCCAGAAAGAAAACCAAAGAAAATCTTAAAGCAATGTTTCTAACAATGGCTGGTTTATTCTCTTTCCTCAGGAGAGCTCTCGATTTATAGAACAGGCTACAGTTATCCTGAGAGCTGTTGGAAATGTGATAAATAATTACAGCAATGAGGATGAGCTTCCTAAAGCCTTGAAGGAATTGGAAGCAGCTTATTGTCCTCCTGGCCTCCAGGACTCTAAAAGAGCTGAAGAAAACATCAAGGTAAGCAAATAGTTTGAACGAGTGCATATCTAAAAGCTACAGAAGCTGGATAACTGCTTAATGTTGTCATTACCCTCTTCAAAACAATGCCTGTGCAGTTAACAAGGACCACCTGCACACTGTGAATGTGGCATTCATTATAAAGTAAGCCCAAATTACATAACTTGCAACTGTATGATAATTATCTTCTTTAAAGAAGAGAAACTTTAATGTGCACAGAGTAGCACATTCTAAATAGAGTCTATTTTTGTTGATCTGGTTTAGCATACTTTGGGGTAGAAAGCAATAGCTATGTTATTAAAACTTCATGTTGAATTTGAAAGATACTACCTAAAATGCAGAAAAGTCTAATGTTGGCTTTCTGTGCCTAAGGTCGATGGAACAGGAAAACATTATTACAGCTTATTCTTCTGAAGGCAGTAATGAGTTCTTTTATTCACAGTATTCCAAATTGGTTTTCTCTGTTTCTTGAAACTACACCATTCTTATTCAACTTTTCTGCTCTCTATGCACAATAAATTAAAGATACATGATGAAAACATTACACTTTTCTGTAGATCTCTATGCTACAACTTTCCAATATTATAAGAAAGATTGCAACAAAACATTTTTGTAGAAGATACACTAGTTTTTATGTGTATGCAAATGTTGATCATAGTGCTATAACTTGATTTTTCTAAAGTCAGTATTTTATATATTCCAGATTCATTTATTTTCATCAAAGTACTAGAATATTTATGCAGTTTAGACTGTTTATGCATGTTTTAGATTGAATAGAAAAATGGTTTAATATTTTTTATAATTACTGCTATTAAAAATTAGAACACTAGCACTTTTATACATGGGCTGGACACCAGCTGAAATGCAGCACAATAACAGAATTAATAAGGAATGATTACAGGTGCACTACTCATGAAAGAGGTAATTTACATGCCAAGTCCACCAGGAAAAAAATTGCTTTGAACTCAGGAATGGAATAAAAAAATTTTAAATGCAGATGTTCATGTGAAATATGTGCAAAACTTTGAGACCCTAAGAAAAATTCCATAGTCATAAATACATATATCCCTTAATTTCTCCTCCTCTAAGAAGACCGATGTATAGGTGAAAAAAAAAACCCAACAAAATTAGATAAATGAAAGGCACTGAGCTAACAGTGATTCTAGGATGAAAATATGGAAATTATCTGTCTTTAATACAAACAGTGAAAAATTGTTCTGAATACAAGAAAGGATGTACTGTATTCTTTCTTTCCTAGTTTTACAAATTTAAAAATAAAGAAAATATTTATCAGTATTAAAATATATAAAATATGTTTCCAGAAAGCAGAAAAATCTGAAACTAAGGGCAATGAAACCAAAAAATCTTGTCTTTTCCAGTAAGTTGTTACTATGTTCTTAAACTCAGATTATGAAACTGGTTCTGTAAAACACACTCTAAATTTCCCATCTACTAGGAGTGGGGGAGGAAAAGACTGGATTTCTGCTCTTTAAAGAGAAACAATATGTGAAAGCATAAAAATAGAGCCAAATCTTCCCATGCTGTGGCATTTCCTAATCCCGAAAGCATTCCCATTAAGTTACCTGTCTCCATTCTGAAACCTCAAGTTTACAACTCCCTTTGTCATTATAGCAATTATATGATCTTCTGTCCTCTAGCACGAGGCCACCAACCCTCTGCACATAAACTAGGATGTTTCTGGATGATAAACACACTGTATAATAAGTCCTATTTTATTTTTTTTATAAGCCAGGCATGAAACAGGTTTTGTCTCTGTTGTTTTCTTGAAGGATTATAGTCCTACAGTTGGGATTAATTTTCAGATACAGTATTTGTTAGTGGAAGTTAAAAGTTTAATTTATACATGGTAAGAGAAGAGGGAAACAAGTTTTGAAACAATAATGAGAAGCCATGTAAATCAATCTTTATAAATGAATCATTCTTTTCTTCTTTCTGATTTTAGATTTTCAATAATGCATTTTGGTATTTGATTGAATATGTATCAGAAAAGAAGGATCTTTACAGATATAAATTTGCCTTCAGGTCCTTTACTTTGAGTTTTGAAATCACTGATATTTCTGGAGGTGACATTGTGTTTTCAGGTAATGTATTGATATTGCTAATCACTTCAAATATATCTGCTCATTCTTATTTTCAGGGAAGCCAACTCTTCTCTCTTCTTGATTTTTCTTGCTTAAGTAGGCACAATTAATTTTTAAGCTTAAGACTTTTAGTGTTGAAAGGACATCCGAGGCTCATCTCAGAATAGAAATTATCCTTTTCTTTGCTCCAGAAAGTCTGTTTACCCTTTGTTAATTTATAAAACTGCCCTTGGTCTTCTTTGAGTAGCATTTGTCAGTATGAACAAACATGAGCAAACCTGTTGCACTGCACCTCACCACTTATGCTCAAATCATCAGCTGAAAACACCTTAAATGCTTGTATTGTTCACAAAATGAGAGGAAGGAAGACTGAAGACTCAAGTTATTACCTTCATTGAAATTTCAGCTATTTCTTAATGTTGGGTTTAGACGTTTTTGTTTGGTGTTTTTTGGAGGGGAGGGGTATTTAAATTTTTGTTGTCCTGCTTGCTTGCTTGTTTTTTAAGCTTGTTATTTGGGAAATGACTGTGTTGCCTGGCTAATTGGCTGGCTAGTCATACCCACATAGTGTGGAACTGGCTACAGCACCAACTGCCTCTTCTACAGCCTGTGTCAGGGACTGTTGAGTACCTGAACATACTCTGAGAGAAGCCATTGGAAGGCCAACATATTTATTACAATAAATATGGAATAATTCTTTTCCTACTGTTTCTTTGCTTCATTTTTTATGCAGGCTGGAGTTTTGTTCAGTTAGAATTAAGTTTGCCTGGCAACCAAATATTTGGCTCTTTTCCATTTTAGGATTTATTTTTTAGTGTCTATAACTTTTTAATCTATTAATGTTAGCATCTAGTTTACCAATAAAAGCCTTATGTATTTGGTTTCATATCACAACAGAAAAATAATTTATCTGATGGGTGGGAAGAGACACAATCACCACTTGAAGGCTCTTTCTGGGTACTTAGCTTTTTCTTTGTCTATTGTGAACTTACTGAATAAAGTGTTTCTACTTGATCAAACAAAATTATACTAACTTCCTTTTGATTAGTCAGTTTAGTCTGGAAAAATAGTATAAAACTAAATTGAAATTTACACAAATAGCTTTACTGACACAATATTGTAATAGTTACTTTTGTACCTATAATAAAGCACTTATAAATGCATATATTTGTCTCTCTTTACTGGGAACTTTCCTCTGAATCTCCTCTCTTCTGAAGGTTATTCTTACTGTGAGACATCAGGTATTTTTCAAAGAATTGCATCCCATGACAAGAGTATGTTGCAAGGGTCAGCATATTGACATTTATCAAACCACTTAAAGTAAACAACACCTGTCACATTTTTTAAAGATTACTGTGCTACTGATTTCTGCATTCCAAAAAAAGCTCTTAAACACTTGTCAGCATTAGAAGACATTTTTAAAATAGATTTGAATAATTAGCACAGTTGACAGGTTGTAGCAAAGATCTCATATAAATTACTAAAGGATGAGATCCACCGTGACAGAATATTATTTAGGAGTTGTGCAGTGAAACAAAAAAGTGGAAAAATATATGGAGAAAGAAAGTTCTGTTTCAGTTTTAATTCTTCCAGTGTCCAATATATCCTTTTAAACTATTTGCCTTTCTAAAATTAAATTACAAGAGATCCCTATTGGACTGGAAGGCAAATTGTTTCCCTTTGGTTTTATTGATATTGGATATTTTTTGACCTTTATTGACATTTTGCCCTGCTTAATAAATGTTGCTTTGGAGTAAATGCATGCTTCTGTTCAGGTTCCATCTAGAAACCTAAAGAAATAAAGCATAAACCAAGTGAACTGTCAGGGAAAAGAGCTGGATGGCAGGAAATATCAGCTGCAAACTACATGGTAGAAAGGCCTAGAAGGATTGGCATCAGCTGAATGCCCTGCCCCCACATTAGCTCTGCTGCATTGTCAGGTTGGTTGCTCAAATCTTGTCAAGACCTGAGGCTGTAACCTTTTGGAACCCAACAGACATCAGTGTAAACTACCATAGCAGATGAATAAAATATTTTTGTCATCTGGGTCTGCAAGTATATCAGGTCAAATCTGAGATTTTTCTAAAAGAGCACCTCCATTTTATATTGACATATTCATTTTTCACTGTGTGCTGAATTAATCTCAAGATTTTTCAAGGGCAAGGATATTATGATTTACTGCAGTTAGTGGTCATGGCTGCAAAGGTTTCTGAGAAGCCATTCTGAAAATGATCCAGTCATATCTATTTGACTGCCAAGTATCATCCATCCCCAAGGAGCAATTAGCAGAAGAGCCACAGGAAACAAGTGGAAGACCATGCCATATGAACATATGAAAAAAAGATGGGAGTATCCGAAGCTGAGTGCTTCCCCATGGCATGGCTCTTCTGTCGTATTCTGGGAGGAGAGTGAATAAAAGGGCCCTGCAGAACTTTGGGCAATCATAAGGTAGTGAATTTACAGAGGTATGTGATATTTCCTGGGAAAGGAAGCATACCAAGATGGCTGCCTGCTCTCTGTTGTTCCTTTTTTTATCTTGTCCTGGTTTCATTGAGCCCAATGGTGAGCCAGTGGAGTCAGTGGAGGTCCGTGGCACTGATTTTCAAGAGCCTCAAACACTTAACAGTCATTTAGGCACATTTCAGGGGCTACATTTCCTTCTCATGGATAAATTCCAACTTTCAAGTTGGAAGTGGAGTGCCCTTTATGTACAGTTCTCTTAAAACCTTCTGGTCTGAAACTTTATCTAGAAGTCAAGCTGTTCTCTATAAGCTTATCTTGACTGTGAAACTGTATTTGGAAAGTCCTGCTCAGTTCTTTTTCAGAACAAGCTTTTCTCTCCTCCAGAAACATAGGTTAAGATGATTGATTATATGGTTGCGTTGTGTTGCATTGTGTGAATGAAAAGAGAATTCTGAACATTTGTTTCTTCTTGCACTTTGGATTTGAACTGGAGTTCTAGTAAGGGGTGAGGGCAAGTTTGGCATTATTTGGTTGAATATGTAAAAGGCCTCTTGAATACATGCAAAATACTCGTTTTTCAAAAACTCATTCCCACATTGCCTCCAGGAACTGCAGTGATTTTATGGTGAACAGTGTCTTGCTAGGCTGCTTTCAAAGCTTCAGTTTTATTACTAGCACAGTGTCTTCTGATTAACAGATAAGGTGTGTCAGAGAACTTTGACAAATCTGTTTTCAATCATAATGTCAAATTTGAAACATCCATTAGTTCAATAGTGATTAACTTAAAGCATTCACTAGCTCAAGATTGATTGATTAAAAGCATTTCACAATATCTATTTCTCTGCTTACAAGAAAAAATATTAAGAAATATTAAGTTTAAAAAGCCTTGAAAGTTCAGAATATTTAATTAAGACCTCATTATTTTGCCTTAAATGTTGCAAAAAAAATTTTATTCTTATGAGATTGTTTAAAAAATTAGAACAAAAAGAATCTCCTTATGAATATATACTTTAGGAATATATACTCATAATTTTTGGGTTTTGGCCTGATCTGTGGTAACTTCTGAAAGTTTCTATAAATAGAATTGGTTTTTGTGTGTTATAGGTATTTACTTCTAGTTATGGGATCTACTTGGCCTCTTCAGTGGATGAAGTTTTTAGCTGGTTCACAGGGCAACACCACACCAATACTTTTTGTATTTACTTTTCTATATTGTTGATTCCTGATCCATGTTAGAATATTCTTACCTATTAGGTCAATCTGTGTATATGTGTGTTCATATATATACAACTGTTACTTTATAATATATTTTTTTGCCTTATATGAGGAATGTTGGCTCTGCAGCAGAACTCATTTTTCTGAGCCAAAGCACGAGCTGAAAATTGAAGCCTATTTCCCTTCCATGAAGACAATGATTAGTGAGGTCAGAAGTCATCTTGCCACTGGGTTATTTAATTGTAAAATAGACGAGTTTGTAGATTGAACAAATTCACTTTGAAGTGTGTTGCAGGGATGAATGAATGGAAGAACCAAAATCTTTCTGGAGATGCACAGACAGGACACATCTTAGAACATGTTAAATTCCACTTGGATATTAGGGAAACATTTTTCACCATGAGACTTGTCAAAAGCTGGAAAAGAATGCCCACTTAAATTATGGCATCCCCATTCTTATGGAAGTATTAAAAAATGGACTGGACATTTATTCAAGAACAGGAGCAACCTGGTCTAAATTCATCTGGCTTTGGATATGGGATTTGATCAGATGACCTTGAGTGGTCCTCTCAAGTCTATATTCCGTGATTGATTATATGTTTCTGTTTTATAAAAGTGGTTTTGTCATTCATATTGTTGACTTCTAATTAGGTTTCTACTGAAGTGGGGTTGTGTAATCTTCCAGTCCCCAAGCATTAAAGAGGCTTTTTAGGGTTTGGACAAGAAGTGATGGTTTGAGGACACAGCCAGATTTAGCGATATTGAGTAAAAGTGATTAGATTGAAATGTGTGATCTGGCTGATGAAAGCAATATCTAAAGACAGCTTGTTTGCCTGCAATGTTGTCTACATTTTTCAAGCAGATTCCACTTCTCTTGTTTGTTGGTACTTCCTTTTTCAGCACTGTTTCCTTACTATCACACTGTCTTGCTCCCTTTTTTCCACATGTCTGCAGTTCCAAACTACCCCTCTGGCATTGGCCCCTTGGAGTGTTGCTCTCCACACCCTACCCTAAGTCCTGGTTCTGATGGCTTCCAGGATGCTAATTTCTAGGCAAGAATACCTTCAAAGACCTCACTGCTAACCTGTCAGTACCCACTAATTTCTGTTGCACTTCGAAACTCCTTGATAACATAAAGTCAGTCCCATATATGAGCTCTCCCTTTATCATAGATCTTACCCTTATTCCGTGGCTCCTTTGTGAAGGTTAAAACAAATGTTTTGAACAACACTGGTGTTGAAATTATTACTTAATAAAATTATCAGATTGAGAGGCAAAAGTAATTAAAATCTAGTGAAGCTCTTTTAAGCTGTGTACAGAGTCAGGCTTCAGCGTATCCTCTGGGATCATGATTGGAAGAACATTTTGAAACTACAGTAAGAGATGTGACTTTAAAAAATGCCCTGCAATGGCTATCCATGAAGAGAAAAATTAAATTATTTGATGTTTGTAACTAGCAAAGTAGCTGACATTTTGACTTTGTGTAATTGTACAGTATATTTTCTCCAACTTATGATAAAAAAAATTGCAAGAGTGATATTTCCATCATAGAAGATTTATGCTTGAAATCACTCTCTTGCTGTTTTGTGTTTATTAGTTTTTTTTTTTTATTTTTTAAATGTGTTACAGAAAGCAACAGGAACGAGACTTCCAGCTTAGTTGATGCTACTCATTCTTCCAATCCTTCAGAGATCAGTGAGGAGAAATCCCTTAGTAGTTGTGAGAATCAAACTCCCACATCTGAAGAAGAAGCAGCAGCTCTCAAAATTCAAGCCATCTGGCGAGGGACTTATATTAGGAAAATACTGAAGAGCAGAGAACCAGGTGTGTCATTTATAAATGCCTTTCAAAAATGTTTCATGCTTCATCTTATTAAAACCTTCACTGTAAAGAGTTTTTTACTAATTAATATCTAGGTAAAATTAACTGAAGCTAATGAAATAGAACTTGTAGTTTTCTTAAATATTCCTAACCACTCAGTTGGCACATATGATACTAAAAAGTTCATGAAGGATACATCCCCCCCCCTAGATTTGCATAGATGCTAAACCAGAATTTGTATTAATGTAGATTTAGGTCAGAGCTGGGATAAATGTTAAGGTTTTTTTCTGGAAATGTAAAGGAAATCATACAAGAACCTAAGCATCATAATGAGCAGTCAGTGAAACACACACAGTATCAAAGCCTGATGCTGTCCTCCAAGGATACTGTACGATACTATCCTTCATTCTTGTGCATATAGATAGAGGAAACTTGCATAGCAGTTCAGGACTCATAGCATATTTCCTATTCAGCAATTCTGTTATCTCAGTTGGAATACTGTGTCCAGGTACAGTATCCACAGTCCAGGAAGAAAGAAAGATAACAACCACAAAATTCTGAGTAGAGTTGTAAGGATCAGGATTGAATATAGGCCTTTTACTTACAGGTTGTTAGTTTGTCATTTCAGAAAGACCAGATAAGAAAAGACTTTGCTATAATTTTTAAGTACCCACAGGAGGAATGGAATTTCATAGTAACAGTCTCTTTAGGCTGATATCCAAAGGTTAACAAGAAGATCTTTAGTCTGAGATTCAAAGTTTGTGGCTTGAATCTGGACACATTCAAGTTAGGAAAAGTGATATTTATTTTTAAGAAGACAAGGTATTTATTGGAATAAACCATGATTTCTTTTGTACTACTGAAAACTTTCAAATCAATTTAGTCTTCATCTGTATTCCATGTATAGAAGCAGACACCTTGAGATGACATGACATCCTGTTATGTGAGTTATCCAACACAAATGGGGTGAATTACCCATTAGAGCTGCCCAATTCTTTTCCTGTTAGCTACACAAATAGTTTAGGTGCATCCCTACCCCTTCCTGGTATCTGCAGATGAAAGTTGCTGGGAAATAGCAATAGTTAAATAGCATATTCTCTGAGGACAGAGATTGCCAAATATCACTACAACATATTACAGTGGAAAAAACTGTAAATTGGACAAAATATTGATCACATAATTTCTGCAGTTGTAGGTGTGCCTAAAAGTACAAAGATGGTGATGAATGGAAAATACTCTGTCAAAGGAAAAAACAGTTTTGAGCTCAGTGAGACTTCTGTAAAATTCCAAATAAATAAGGCAGTTTACTTGTATAAGTAATATTTTTCAGAAGTATTTGGAAGGGGTAAATTTAGAACAATAGCATAATTGGATGTTATATTTTGTAACTTATTTGATTATCTCTAGGTACTAAAGAAAACACTGATGTTGAAGAAACTTTGAAAAACCTGTGGACTATGATTGAGTTAAATTTTGAAGAGTGTGCTGTAACGTTGTTAAGGTAATCATGCAATAAATCAAACTATTTTATTGTAGGCAGTTGTCATAAACTGTTTTTTCACAAAATAAGCATAGTAAGAGCATTATTAGTGTCAAAATTACAAAACCCTGATGGAGGGGATGAAATGTTTTTTACTAAATATATGCTATGTTTTATTCTGTATACCCTACATGAGTAAAATCTATTTTTTAGATATGTTACTGATTTTTCCCGAATTTTTGGATCTAAAATATTACCTTTTGCATGTGTTTAATTTTTTAGTATTTGGTAGGCTGCTCCATAAGTATAGATCTGATACTGATTCCTTAGTTAAGCAGTTAACCAGTTGATTTAAGGATTTTTTTTAATTTGTGCTATTTGTTAAGCAATCATGATTGACAGTAGAAAGATAGCTTTACTATGTAATTGTACACAGTTTATTGTCTCAACCGGGGTCATTTTTGTCTCACTTGCCTGAAGTAGATGTATTTCTAGGTAGTAGAAATGTAGTAGGTGTATTTCTATGCTTTTCCTGCTATTTTATTACAGCTTTTGGAAAGATGGCTATTCTAATTTCAACAGTGTTCATTAAGTCATTTGCAAGCCTAACACTTTCTGGGGATCACATATTTCCATTAAGTCCTCCAAAAATCTCTCTGCAAGTGTTCACACAACTGATCTAGCAGTAAATCTGTTCTTCCAGGGGTGAGGAGTGAAAACTGGCAATAATTACTACCTGTTGATATAAATCCTCACTCCTTATAGCCAGCAATTTGAGCAACACTCACACCAGGTATAATTTCATATCACCTTTTAGTGTTTCTAATTTTGTAAAACCTGTATACATTGATGAGATCAGGACTTCGCAAGCACAACCTTGTTCCAAATATTATCCTTCCATTTTAGCTTTGTAGCATCAGCAAAGATGAGATGCAGTTTTTAGCCTGCCTTCCAACCTATAAAATTTATGGGGTTCATAGGCATTGTCCTGAGGGATACGTTTGAGTGTTAAAATCATGCTAATGTCCTTGTGCTTAATTTTTTTTAACAGCTGACAGATTTCTATTTAACATAACAATCTAGCACCTTGGCCAATAAGTTTTATTACTTTATTGTTCCAAAACGTTTTAAAACTAAATAAAGGTATTTTAATATCCTAATGATTCTACAGTTTTAAGATGACAACTTAATATAAAGAAAACGAAGTTATGCTAACTGATATTTATTAAAAAGAAAAAAAGGTAAAGTTTTGTAGAAACCATAACATCTTGGGATATTAGAAGCAGCTATAGTCACAGGTAGACTGATGGATAGAAATATGTGTATATATTTGCCATGAGGTCTGAAAGAACTGATCCCTCCATGATTTTTTTATTTAAGAGTGAACAACTACTAGAGAAACATTAGTAGCACATTTTATGTTGTTGTTTTACATTCATGCACAAAGTAGTGTTCTTCATGATCAGCATTAAGTAAAAGTCAGTGTGTGTATATACATATATATATATATATATATATGCCATCCTGATTAGATTGAAGTCTTTATCTTGTTTTCTGCTTTCCAGAGAAATATTTAAAAGAAACTTTAATTCAGTTGAAAATTTTCCTTGTTATGAAGATGAATCATGTAAGATGTTTTTCATTGACTATGCAGTAACATATGCTGATCAACCACCAAATGCCTGGTTTCTGGTTTTCAGGTGAGTTTCACAGAGTCCTATACAACTCTTATGGGGGGATAGTATTGATACACTCTGGTTTTTCACTAACCTGCTTAAAAACTTACTTACCTGTCTGCTTTCCTTAAATTCTGGCATGTACTTGTTCTGGCTTTGGCTGGAACAAAGTTAATTTTCTTCTTAATTTCCTCATTTTCTTCCTAGTATCTGGTAGAGTGCAGCATATTTGGATTTAGTGTGATAACAATATTGATAACACACTGATGTTTTGGTTGTTGAGTGCATACCCCAAGTCAAGGACTCTTCAATGTCTCATGCTCTGCCAGTGAGGGGATGCACAAAAATCTGGGAGGAAGCACAGCCAGGACAGCTGCCCTGAAGTGGCCAAAGGGATGTTCCATAGCAGAGAATGTCTTGTTTAGTATATAAACTGGGGGAGGATTACCTGGAAGGGGTCTGATCACTGCTCAGGAACAGGCTGGCCATTGGTCAGTGAGTGGCGACCAATTGTATCGAGCATCATTCATTTCTTTGGGGTTCTGTTACTCTCTCTCCCTCTCCTCGTCATTAAAAATATTCATTTTATTAGAATATTTATTAGTATATATTTTTTGTATTTTTAAATTGTTCTTAACACATGAGATTTGCATTTTCTTTCCGATTCTTTCCCTCAGGTATGTTGGGGGTGGGGAGTGTGTGAGTGGCTGCATTGTAATTAATTGCTGGCTGGGGTTAAATCATGGCAATATTTTTTGCTTTGTATTGCACATATCCTTTTATTTGGGAAAATGTTTTTTGATATAATTTAATTTTTCTTTTTTAGAGAAATATTTATTGTCCCAGAAGACATGTTTATATTGACAAAGGTCTTTACCACTATCCCTTCCTGCAGACTTCATGTCCTTGATAATGACACACAGGAGGAAATGCCACATGCCTTTTTCAATGTGGCACCTCATGTTTATCCCAAAAATAAGGTAAACGCAAGAACTTGTTGTGAAAAGTATAATTTTAAAAATAATAAACAATGCCCAAATTCTGTGGAGATTTTTAGCTATGTCATAGTGTTAGTAGTGCTCTACTTAAAAGCACACCCTTATTTATTAGCAAGTTTGAACAGAGACCACCCCTGATCTGCTTCCATGCTAAATATTTATTAGTAAACTTTTGATTATTTCTCCTATATACTCTTTCCAGCTGCTGTTGTTTTGGGGGTTTTTCCTGTTTATCGTGCATAACACTGAGCACAGTAAATTTGGTGCCAATGTTTTATAGCCAACTTGTGGCTATAAAAAGTTTGAATAAGAAATGATAAGGGTACATATTTTCTTCCCATGAGTACAGCACAGTAGCCCTAGTGATTCTGTCAACTACTGATGAAAATGGCTCTTTTCATTGGATTCCTGCTCCTCCCTATTTAAGAAGTCCTCTCTTAAACCCCCTCAAACCGACAGTGTTGTTATTGTTTGCTAAACTAATGGTTAATATTTTGTAATAGTAAATGTGGTTAATAACAGTAAAGAGTGATTTTAAGAGTATTAAAAGAGAATTGTGCAGGCATACTGTATTTTTTTTACTTGTTCTTATTACATTTCTCAATCACTGAGCTCTTGAGCTCCTGAGTATGGATATCTTCTTATGCTCTCCAATTTAGCTTGCTTCTTCCTATTTCCAAATAGTAGATTATAGTTTCAGTGGACCTGCACATGCTTTTAAAAGTTCTGTTGATGCTTTGACAAGAGATTTTGCTGTTGGTAAACACAGAATACAATGGTATTACTTTAATCTGTTATATTTTTTTGTAACAGTATTTTGTAAAAAATAGTCAACAATGTAGTACATCAAGCAAGAAATTATTCAGTATGCCTGAATTCTTAAATGTCAGTATTATTACATAAAAAGTAATTTTTGAAAAGAATACACTCACCAGTTCTGCTTCCAAACTATGATTCAGCAATTTACCACAGTGATAAAAAGGAATCCTGTCAACAGATACTGGTACTCTGCTGCAGAGACACTTCTGGAACACATTAAAGTTCATTTCAGAATGATTGACAATGAAGATAAAATCTGCACACTAGCAATAAAGTCTGTCTTCTTTTTGCAGACTTTACAACCTAGATGGAAACTGGGTACTTGCTTAGCATTATTTGGAGGTTTTGGGTTGCATTAAAGTTTTTTTGGTGGTTTTTTCCCTACTGCTGGATACAGTTGAATTTGTTTTAGTTCTTGGTGTGCTTTTTTTTTTTTTTTTTTTTTTTTTTTTTTTTTTTTTTAATTCGACTCTCTTTATTATTCACAAGTCTTTTGAACAGATTGTAGAAAAGGATAGAGATAAGCACTCAAGCTTCAGCTGACCTACATAGATAAGAGTTTAAGAAATCATCACTACCACCATATTTAGTCTAGAAAATAGAAGTCTATTTGAGCAAGGACACTGCTCAGATATTTCTCTTGACTAGACATAGAAGGATGATGTAAGGGATTCTTACTTTACTTTGCCATAAAGTTAATTTGGGTGGTATATTAGCAAACAATCCTTTCTGATTCTAGAGATAGTGAATTGTAACAAGGTATCTAAGTAAGTAGTAAAACCTCTTGAAGGTTATTTACAAAAGAGACATACATTTAATGGGGTTGTTGACACATATTTTCTTGTTTCTCAGTAGTGACTTGGTCTTCCTACCAGACACAAAATTCAGTTATTGTGCTTTCTAATTGCTTGTAGTATTCACAAAGTGCCCACTCAAACAAACTTTTGGTCCTAAGTCTGAATTTTCTGAATATTTTTAGTGAACATTAGGATTGTATAACATTAGTTTTATATATAGGTATACAAGAGAAATGGTGAGAATTTTTTCTTCTCATGCATGCTGTGCTGTCAGAAAGCAGCTGAATATCTGGATAAATCCTCCGTTTGCACATGTACTTGATAAGAACAGAGGGGCCGGTGACTCTGTGCTTGACTAGATGTTTAAATAAGTGATTTCTCCTGAATGGTTACTCTGAGTGGTTGGTGTTACCTTGTGGTGATTAAAGGTTGTAAATCACCTTACTGCTACAACTGCACAAATTGGAATAATGAATAATTGATTTTAATTTCATTCTAAATCTTCAGTATTCATGGAGCCACAGCCCTGAATTATTGGATAGTGCTGAAATTACAGCCCTATTTATTATAAGGATTTTTCAGCAAAGCTTTTTGCTGGTAAATGGTGATTTCTTTAAATGGAATTTAGAGGAGGGCTGAAAGAAACAGAGCCTTTCAAAGTTTTTTCATTTGGACCATTTCTTGGGAGGAACTTGAAATTTTAATAATTGAAATATGGGGATATAGGGCTAGTCAGACTACATGAAAAAGGGATTTAATGCTGAGTTCCCCTGCAACATTACAGGTGGACATTTCACTCCTTATATCCTTTATTCCTGCCCCTGCCTTTCAAGTAATCACATTCACATTGCCTTCATTTTCACAAATACAAATTAATCAAGGTTTGAATCTTTTTATGTTGTATCCTGGCTCCTCATATTCCTATTCTCAGGATTCATAAAGAGCACCTGAATCTGAATCAGCCTTATTAATTGTGTGTTGCATTTTTTATTATTTTTTGAATTTTGTAGTACTAGAAATATTTTTTCTTAATATAGTAATAAAAATAAGATAAAAATCTTGTCATTTCGTGCTATGTCTGCAGTGGCATTATTAAATTAGGGTAAATGTTAATTTGAAGACTGAAGTAACCTGATCTCTAAATTTCCATGTAGCAAATTCATCCACCCCTACTTTCACACTCCCTAAGCATGAAGGAGCATTTTAAATCCTCAAATAATTTTGTTAGAAAGTGAATTCAGGACTTTGGTAGTATCTGCCCCTAAAAACACCTGCCAGCTTTCCAGGTAGATGAAATTGGATTTAACTTGCCATGTACCTTTTTGCCAAATATAAATTGCTAAAATAAGAGATGCTCCATAGGTTAGAGTAGACTGGAGTTGTAAGATTCTTGCTGATGAAGCTCATCTTTTATAATAACTGTAATGGACAAGAAGTATGTTGCATGTAGTCCCAGAGTGCCTTTTGGGTAGTGCTATTGTCAAAAATGTTGTGAAATGTAAAAATGACTTGTTCTCCCCTTTCAGAAAGGATACACTTTTGTGGCTGAAGCACACACTGGTGAGCAGCCTGTGCCAGGTGGCAAATGGAAGCTGCGCTTCTGCACCTCCCAGAGTGCCCTTCCATTTCTCTCTCGTGAGGCTGTCAATGAAACCTTCTCTACTCTACAATTTAAGGAGTATTACATACCCAACAAGGAGTTCCTACTGTTTAGGTAAATATTGAGGGAAAGATGAATAAATTCCGGGGTTTATATCAGTCATTCCTAGCAGAAAAGTGTGTTCTTTCCTCGTTCTTAGAAGGGGAGAATATTGATGCAAATATCTGAATGTTATGGGCTATCAAATAAACATTTGATTAGTGAAAATGTTATTTGTGAAATAGTGTCACTACTTAATGAAGAACAGGTGTGAAGTGCACAGGCTATAACTTTAAAATCAAAATTCAGTGTTTTGCATTCCTGTAAGCTCTGTCTTATCCATATGCCAATTACTGAAATTCCATAGTACTTTTGGGAAATAAACATGTATTGAAACCCTCTTTTCCCAATATATCAGACCAATATCCATCTTGCAGTATTGACAGAAAAATTTATATTTTTTTTATTTTTGTGTGCTGATTCTTTTAGAAGAATATATTTAACAAACATGAGATTCAGTTTTTATTAATCATTTTTTAAATTAATTAAAGTTCATTAAAATCCATTCTGAATTAAGAACTAACCATTCCTAAATTGCTATATGTAAGATTTTACACAAAGAACTTTGCATTGCACTACAACAGGCCCTGTGCTTAGAGTTGATTAAATGTGTGTATTTTGAAGATTAATTCTAAAACATTTTACCCTAATTTCTGGAAGCATTTTCAATATTTCAAACCAACAAATTATTATTATTGGGATAGAGGTCTCTTTAGAGAAGAGAGGGAATCAGTTTCAACATAATTGAAGAAAGCATGTAATGATAAAAAACCAAATGCAAAAACCAAAATTTTGTAAGCTCTCTCTTTCTTGATGACTTTCATTTTTTCACCCTTCTGATGTTACCAACCTTAAAAATAATTATATATTTTTAGCTCCAAATGTGCTGAAGTCAGGATGATGGAGTTTTTGTGTGGTTTTTTTCTTTGCTTGTTTGGTGAGATTAGTCATAACAATTTGGATTTATGCACAAAAAGTATATAATACATAAAGCAATGGGTTACAACATAACAACTATTTGAACAACATAACAATTATTTGAATTTTTTCTTCAGACTCTAATTCAACAGGTTTTTAATGCCACAATCTTTTAAGCTGGCTAAAGTAGCTATTGCCATCAAAGGAGATATCCCTACCCTTTTGAAAGCAAATGATCTTTTTTTTTTTTTATACTCAGGTTCTTTTATAATGGTACAGTTCCCAAATCTGGCTAATGATATTCAACAAATAAAATTACAGTAGGCATTCAAATGTTTATTTGGACATTAGATAAGGCAATGAAAAAAATAAATAGCTAGACCACCCAATTTTTCAGCAGCAGCACTTGCTTTGTTTGCTGATTCACTGCATTAAACTTCACTACAGGAAGCTTAGCCCATCAGATTCCAGGAAAACAGTTGATTTGCGACTCAATTGTAAGCGTTTGCTTCCGGTTCAGCACAACATTTAGGTACTTTCCTAAAAAGAATAGTTGGTTATATTGCTATAATTTTTTCTTCCTCTTTAGGTATTTTGTAAAGGTCACAGCACCACATACTGCTACATTGCAGGTACAAACCTCTAATTCAGATGTGCTCATTAAACTACAAGTCCTAGATAATGAGAAGGAAATTACAAGTGTCATTGGAAAGGGCAATGCAGTCATCCCAGTTTTTAATTTCAGGAGTAATCAATCACTTCTGAGCTCCCAGTGTAAGTATTGTATGCCATATTTAATAATTTTATTCACTGCAGGATATACATACTTTCAGTAACTGTAGATAATCGCGGAAAATACTATTTTTCCCTGCTCTTTTCATTACTGTTCAAAACCAAGAAGTACAATTGAAGGAGGGACATAATTCTTAGACATATTTTCAACAATGGACCCTGTAGTGCTCAGGTAATTTTTGACAAAACTTAAGTACCAGCTGCCTGCCTCCATTATACTTCTTATACGTAATAGATTTTAGAGATTACTGCCATGCTATCTTCTCTGATAATCTACATTTGTTTTCCTGTTTTCTATACACCTCACTTCTAAATCAAATGATTTCCATTTCATTTGTGTGCTATTTTGATTTATTCATTATAGTTTGGTTTCAATTTTAAAATTAATTCTTCATAAGAATTACAAGTTTGATTAAATAAAGCAGATGTTTATAAGCCAAGTCTGCTGCTGTACTCTCCAGTACACACTCTCCAGTGACACCGCTCTACATAAGGTATGTAAGATATGAAAGTCTTCAGTCCTTCTATGAAGACTTCTAAACAATAAATCTTCTATAAATCAGAGTTTGCCTATTTGAGCATATTGAGAACCTGAGGCAAAGACAAATTGTTCAAATACTGGATTATTGCTTTGCTAAAGCCCAGAAGAGCATTATATTTCTTCTGCTCACCTCCACTATTTTGAACTGTGAAGTTTTCAAACATGATCCTTTAGCATAATGTGCACATGAAATTCCAATGCTTTATGGGGAAAAAAAATTCATCATATTTGTGAAACATCTTGATTTCTGTTTCAACTGCACCTTGTTATTACCAGAAATGTGAAAAAAAAAAAAAATTAGTCCTATGGAAACCATGCTCTTGAAATGTCATTCATCAGATGAAAACATTAGGTTTTTAGAGGAAGTCATGGAGAACCTGTCATGATTCTCTCTGAGTTACCAAGATAATCAGTAGCTATTTTTGGTTAATGTTTTTGGAATGTGGAAGTGGACTAGTAAACTTAATGGTAGACTGGTGGAAATAGAAAGGGGAATGCATAAAATAGCTCAGCTTAGGATCAGCATCACAATAGTCTCAGGAAGTTGCCAAGATACCCTCAGTAAAGTGAAGGAGAAACTTTGCTTCGGGAGAATGGCTCCTTGCAAAGGTGATAGTCTGAAAACTGAAATAAGTTAAAAAGCACAATCAAGTGACAGAGAAGAGAAATGGATTCCACCAGAGGCTGAAAGGGAGAGGATGGGGCAAAATAACTGGAAGTGGTGTTTTGCTTTTGCCAGTCTACCAGGACACACATGTGAGAACTTTGCAAAATATGTTCAGAAATCAGATACAAACATTCTAGCTCTAATAGGCAATCATACAAATAATTTCTGTTAATTTAAAATTATTTTAATCCACTTTGAATTATTTGATGAAATATCTGTTACATTAACCTGATTGAAAATAGGAAGGTTTTTTAGTCAGGATCTATTTAGCAGTGGTGGACATAAAATCCTGTTATGAATTTAGGCTATGTTTGAAGTTGAAATTAATATTCTGATGCTCATTAGGTGTGTGTGAGTATATAGAGAGTTGCCATTTGGAATGAATGGCTGTGAAGCTGTTTGATCGCTGTTTGATCACTGTTTGTTCTTTTGTCTTACTATTATTTATATTTTTACAATAATTATAATTTTACAATTCTAGACCAACTGGCCTTAACACTGAAGTTCTTCTCCTGTTAGTACGCATCCTGTATATCACAAAGAAGATAGTTTGTGTAGAATCTTTCATAGCATCCAAATTAAATGAAAATATTGTGAAATGGACTCAGTATAACCAATATAAGAGTACTGTATTACTCAATCTACTGAGTGTCTCTAGGTTCAGTAGGGGTTCAATCTATGGCATTGTAAAAACATGTTTCTTTGGTATTGTCAAAAGTGTTTTATGGCCTGTGCAATAACAATATACAAACTCTCAGAAACACTGATTCCAAGTTCAGGTGAAGATTCATACAAATGGCACTCAATACAACAAGATTCCTTCTGTCAGTATTTCTTTGTTCTCTAACAAGTATGTTTTCTCAGAATAAGAATAATCAGAGAGCACTGCTGTACTATTGGCACCAATCTTGTTAGTTAAGCCACATACAATCCCTAAATTTGACACTTATTCACTACCACACATGTTCTGCCTCTCATAGAATTGAACACTGTGTTGCCAGAAGTTCTCTTAAGTGACATTATTGCACAACCATCACCAATAAAACATTATCTCCCTGCCCACCCACAGCCTGTTAATTCATCTCCAGTCACAGCTGTTCTATTAATGTCTTTTACAGCTCAAAAACTACATTAAACCGACAGATTTTGAATACATTCACCTCTTCTGAGATGTGGCAGATGACTTGGACCTTGAACATTTGCTTGACAATAAAGGACTTACATATTGACACACACATTGCAAGCACAATTTGTTTTGTTGATACAAGCACAGCAGTTGCCTAAGAACAGATAGGCAAGAATGCTCACAATCCTTTTATTTTCCACAGTAACAGTCTGATACAATCCTGTTAAAAAGTATAAAAAATATCTTTCGGATATTTTTTTTGAATATGGAAGTAAGGTAGGTGGAAGTTTCTTCTAGCCACAACTTAGGAAAACCAAGATTGACACACATATTTTTGTATATAATTAAAAAAAAAATTAAAAAAAAAATTGTGTTACAGCGCCACCTGGTGACCATTGGTGACCATTGCGAGATTTAGTGGCTGTGTATGTATTTTTGGGGGCTTTTCCGAGTGATCTTTCCTGTAAAGGAAACAGATTGACTCTTATGGGGGACTCCACCATTCTGAGAGGAATTATCTTCATGGCAGTATCTTCCTCAGGGAAAATCTTTATAGAATTTGTCAATACTCAAGCTCTTCAGGTTTAGGAGAGAGAGAAGAGGCGAATAGCGAGGCATTAATGAAAACCAGTTGTAGCCCAAGGAATATAGCCTGCCTCGAGCTCTACCTGTCTTGCTCGGTGGAGATAATGTCCTGCAGAGGGCAGTGCACATCTGCTAAAGCCCCAACACAATGCATCTGGAGTGGAGCTCACCTCTCTGTTGACTCCAAGACTGTTCATCTAAGTAGCCTCACTGCTTTAAAGCTACCCTTTTATAAATTACATCCACTGGCCCTTGCTAACAGTGCTCAGACAGGCACTGAAGATCATTCCTGACTTGAAACCTTTATGCAAATATCGCAAATGGTAAACTAAAGGCAATTTATGCAATTAGAAAATGTCTTTATGTAGCTATTCTTCCATCTGAAATACAGGTTATTTCTTTAAAACAGGTTTTCTTGCAGATGTAGAATATTCACAATTCAGGTCTGTGGATATTGTTTCTTATTCATCCAAATGCACTTCTATTGAGTGAAAGCCTCATTATTTCTGTTCCTTCTGATGAAAGATCTAATAATCTAACCACTGTGAATTACATCTACTCTCACCTTCACAGCATAGGATGTTAACTGATACCTAGAAAGCTCAGCAGCAGCTGAGTGAGAAACTATTCCATAGTTACAGGCTTGCTTAGGCATACCTTTTACAAAACAGCAGCCATGGAGTTGCAGCACCTTAAAAAATGGTTTGTGGTTTTCTCTCACAGGCATCCTTGCCACAGGGACAGCAAGAGGGATGGCTCTGGTGCTAAAGGTTCTGAATGCAATGCAGAAAAGCAACTTAGAACTTGTGATTAGGAGTTTGAGACCTCTTTAAGAGACCATCTCTACAAGGTCTTATTTTGATTTCCTGACTTCTACTGCTTTTCTTAGGAACAAGGAAGCACTGGCTTATGTAGAGGAAAGACGCAGTAGGAAGGAATCCATGGCATTTGGCTTTCATAAGAAACAATATTTCCTGGCTCCAATTGAGTTTCTAGGGGCAAACTTAACCTCTAATTGGGCATTTAATCTTTGACACACCAGCATTAAATTTTGTTCTATCTGGTGTCTAATAGTCCTGCCATCACCTGTGAATTTCCCTGGATGTTTCATTAACATGCATGAAAGTGTGCATTTTTCTTTCAAAGTGTTGCAATGATGCAGTGTCATCCTATTTTTATGCAACGAACCCTGAGAGGAGCAAAGCCTCTTGCCTCAATGAAGTCAGAATGATATCTCTTTCCCAGCTGATGGTCCAGTGTAACACAGGTGAAGCTGCTTGCCCAGAGGTGTTATTCTCTGTCCTTATTCAATTTTCTATGAGATGTTCACTTCTAGAATTCTTTTTTACTTTCTCTGTAGACATGCAGGCATAAGACCCCATCACAATGGCATTAGAAATGAAAACAAATTTATGTTTTCTGACTTAATATTTCTCTGCCAGACCTTCTTTAGAATAGTCTAGTTTTCACAGTTTTTCCACATAACATCTTCCTTAGTTGAGAATTATATACATTGATAAAGGATGGATCACAAATCAAGTGATCCTTTCAAGACTGGCTCTTTTGTAGCTCAAGTTAGCTATGATTTTGTTTCAGACTGGCACAAAGAGATGAGAGACTTCTGGAAAGGTATGCAGTGCCAGAACTGTGGCCAATGCACCTCTTCCCTTTATCCAGTTTTACGTTATTTACGAAATTATGTTAGCCACAAAGGGATCCCATCATAGAGAGCACAAGGCTCTCTACATTTTTTAATGTATAGCATGATGCTGTGATGGTTAGTGCAGGAAAAAAGCATGAGCTTTCAGGGGAAAAATTATATGCTTTATAAACTAACAACAGTCATATATACAATCTTCAATTTCTCATTATTTACTTTGAAGATATTTGTGATTTGCAGGCAAAATGAAATCAGGGTAGTATTTGGAATAAGCATCATTTTAATTGGAAGCTTCTGAGTATAATCCAGTATGAGAAAATGGACTATGTTAATTCTTTCTGATACTTTCTGGGAGCATCTGTTTACCTCATACCAGTAATTCATAGAATTTCACGACTTCTTTTTTTGTCGTCTTGCAGTAAAAAAGTTACAAGTTATTCAAAGTAATACAGTGAAGGGATTGGAAACTGGACAATTAAAAAAAAGAAGTCGTAATTCGTCAAAGGACAGCAAAGCTTCTTCCAAGGCAGACCTTGTACAGGAATGCTCAGTGATATTAACAGATGAATCTTCAGCCTCAGAAAACTTTGATAATAATGTTGGAAGCCCAGAACAAGTAAGAGTTTGTTAATCACTGGGATTTGGGAAGAAAAAAAAAAAGCAAACAGTGAAGTATTATTGCTAATTCTTTTGGTTCATGTGGAGAGATCTTCTATCCTGAAGTAAAAATAAGAATCTAAAATTTAGATTCTCAGTAGCTTTTGAATGAGGTGATAAAATGGTTAATGCACATGTATGAATGACTAAATAAGTAGGGAGTTTCATATCAAGGTGATTTACTCTATCTTTAAGTGTTCTTCATTTGTCAAATCAAATACAAGTACAGAATAACTTTCACATAAAGATCAAACATTTCCAGAAATAAAACTAAAGTTTTGATCCTTCAATATGAGCTTTCTTTGAAATATGATATTATAGAAGACCATCTGTAATAGTTTGCATAGAGAAACAACTATTTCCACTCAGCTGCAAGTTTTAGTAACAGACACATAATATCTGCTTCTCAAGTCAGGTTTGTCAGAGGCCAATGTCAAACCATGGGTTTTTCTTGATGCCATTTAGTATTGTCTATTTTAGAGAAATTAAGTATACTTTCTAAAACAATTCTTGTTTTACATCTCCACATGGTTTTCTGCTGTAATTTTTTTCTTGATAGTTGAATTAAATTACAACAAAATAAAGAAAGAAAACAAAAAATATTGAGAAATAGACTCCAAAGTTGTTCCTTTGACTCAGAACTGGCATTAGAATTTTGGAAAACAGTTTCTAAATATAATCATTTCCAATTCAGTTTAGACAATGCTTGAAACAGCCCATGGACCCTGTCACCTCTGCCTCAAATTAAGGCATTATTGAGTGCTAGTACAAGGGTTCAAAGCCCTGTAGTAAGTCTTAAAATCAAAGACAAAAGTCTTTGTTGCAGTACATGGCATACATAGGGAAGTTACATGGAAATCTTACAGGAATGTAGCTCCTTATTGTGTAGCCCAGTTTAGTTTTACTTGATAAACACATGAGTAATTGTTTAACTTCACAGGAATTAAAATGAGATCTGTGGAATTAACATTAATTTTTTAAGCTTCTTGTGAATACTGCTGTGTGCAAGCTTGTAAATTAATTATGTGTTTTATTTGCTGAATTCAATAGCTGGCACTTTATTAACCTGCAGGACTTGAATGCTTGTTGCAATTGCTATGACTTCAGCATGTTGCATTTTCTTTCACAGTCTCACCAGTATTCAATAGAGGCATTGGTGTTGCATGATAGCTGGCCACTTACTGAGGGTGAGTCTTTGCTTGTTCAGGACCTGAAAGAAAAACAAAAAGATGATATCAAAGGTAGGTTAATCTAAGTACATATTTAGTCAAATGTATGATGTCACTGATTTTAAAAAATATCTCTTACTCCAAGCAACATTTTTTCACTGTTTGAGTGAAATAACTAGGCAAGAAAAATTTTTCTTTTGTAGTTCTTAGAAACAAAGTTTGATTGCATGAATCTACATCTTCAGTTCAGAAAATATAAGGAAATCAGAGACTACACTGCAAGGCACCTTCTTAGGGCCCAGCTTTAGGTAGAGATCTGGATCAGAAGCGTGCCTGCTGATAATTTAACAAAATGCACTGAACAAGATGTGGGGAAAGGCCCAGTTTGGGAAATGTAATTCTTCTGTACTGCTGGGAGAAGAATTTAGCCAGAGAAAAGGCTAGGAAAGTTCCCAAGTACAGTCTGTATGTCTAAGTCATGAAGGGGACAGAGAAATTACAGAAGGTTTTGGGTTTTTTACAGATTATTGTAGCATTTCTTCTTAAGGGACAGTAAAAACCAATCCCAAGACATATTAAAAGCACTTAGAATGCTAGTAAGTATTCTGTAAATTACATAAGTGCCTCATATTTTCTTCTTCTTTTATCAGCCAGGTTGACACAAGATTATTTAGATCTTTATTATGTTAAAGTTTGTCACTCTGGACCCAAGAGCCTGAGAGAGGCAAGGCTCTGCCACTGCACATTCCCAGATCCAACTGTTTGTGAGGCTGAAGATGAAATCCCACCAATCACGTGCACATAGACACAGACACCCACGACGTATATGTGTATGTAAGGGTGTACATATACACAGAAACACACAGACATTACCAGCTACAGAGATCTCAGACGGACACTCAGCACAAACACAAACAGCATCAGCTGCCTTATCTTGATTTTCCCTCTTAGGCTGGAAAGAATGGAAGTCCCCTAGATAGACTGGGTATTTTTAAAAAGGCAGATTCTTCCACCAGCTGTACCTAATGTGCCCCATAGCTTGCCTCTGCATCCCCTACAAGCTCTGAGGCTGCAGCCCTACTCCAGCTGCTGGTGCAGAACATCACACACACATGCAGATGATGCTCCTATGTTCTCACCCTTGTGTTCCTGCAGAACCTAAAATATTACTTCCCATCATTCAGAAGATTTTCTGTATAACTAATATCAAAGTTTTATAACTCAATTTTTAAAAGAGATAAGAAAAAATTATTTGCTTCCTCATATAAAAACACTTGCTAATACTCAAAAAATTTATTTAGGATGGTTTGGTTTTTATTTACTAGTGGTATGTCTCACTTTTTATTCTATTTAGATGTTTCTTTTTAAATATCTGGTCAGGTCTTTTTTCAGTAATTTCTAGTACTCTGAACTGAACTTAGATTCAGCAGCAGTGATTGCTGATGGATGTTATTTAATTTCTTGGGTTTGGGACATATGCAGTATTTGAGGTTTTTTTCATTATTACTTCAGTTATTATTACACAACTTTAAAAATATGTACCTTCTTGGTTTACTGTAGTCAGTTTTAGTAGCATTTGAGGAGCCATGTCATGTGGGCTTACAGACTTGTACACAGCTGTTTTAGTGATTTCACCTGCTTGTATTTTGTTGTGTTCTTCACAATATCATATTTTCTTCCTAGATTATTCAATTCCTTCTCTTAGTTTTCCCTGTTAGACTCCTCACAATAGACATTCTATTGCATCCTATTACCCTTCTGAGTTGGCTACATAGTGACAGCTCGCACTTGACAATATCCTTTTATACAGTTTCACCATGGTCTGTAAAACTGCAGGTCTGTAAAACTGCAGGTCAAAGGAGGTGACTTAATCTCGAAAATTTCTTCATTAGTTCTCAGCTCATATCACTAAACCTTGGCAATGTCATGAGTGTTCTCTCACTGAATTCAAGGTAACACTACTCCAGTTCATAACTCCCCTTCTCCATGCTAATTGATGCTCATTTGCAGTCAGTGAACACAGGCACTTTTTTTCTTGGGATTATTTTAAAATGGTGTAAATATAATAATTTTTAAATGGTTTAATTTTTGTGCCCTCTCATAAATGCTGCCTTTCAAAGTAACCAAATCCATTTCACAGTTCTTATTAACTGAGTGTCTGTGTTTATACAAGGATACCAACAGATTGCCTAGGCCACCAACAGAGTTTAAAGACAACTTATATCAAAAAGTTGAAACATCAATACTCAATATTTAGTGTTTATCTTTTGTACCCCTATTGACAGCAATATTTATCTGAAGTGCTTACTTTAGTTCAGTATTTTGGGGGCAAGCCCAAACATTTATTCCTTTCTCTGATTGTGAGCTAGTCTTAAATCAGTTTGAAAACTGACTTTTATCATTTAAAATTGCCAACACAAGTTGTCAGACACTAAATTCATATAATAATAATGTTGGAATGTAACCATAAAGGTATTATTTCACCACATGATTTTCAAGAATGCTGCAGTGAGCCAGGTGAAAAATTTATGCAAAACGTGTTCCCTTTTTCAAGTACCCTTTTTTTCATGTAAGCCAAGACTGCCATCTAGAGTTAATTTTGTATTAAAGCTAATTTATCATGACAAAAGCATATTTGAACTCTGTATTAAGAGCTACTAAAATATTTTAAAATAGTATCCCTTTAAATTAAGACCCATGCTATTATACTCTTACTATTCACCAATATTATAAATACTTATTTAGAACATTTTTGAAGAAAGTAAATTCTCTGATACACAGATGCTATGATAATTTTGTATTTCTTGATGTTTGTACCTGTAAAAAGCACTGTGTTAGCAAAAGTTACTTTGTGAATAATACTTAGTCATATTTATTATATATAAAATCCCATGAAATGTTTCACTAAAGAACCCACTGTACAAACAAAACATTAAAAAGGCATTAAGCAGGAAAACCTAAGTACACAGAAATTAGGAAGTTCCATGTAGTTTATTTATAGTGTCTTTATTTTTTCCCCTTTCTTCCTCCCTTTTTTGTTTATTCGGTTTTTGTTTTGGTTTGGTTTGGTCTTTGGGTTTTTTTGCCTCTTTCTTCTGAGCACTGTTATGGAGCAAGCTTTCAATGGAAAAAAGAGTTTTTAAAATGTAAGCTCAAGATTCTTATATAAAAGGGGAACAATAAGCAGGCAATCCTGCAACTGCTAGCACCATTTTCAGTTGTGTGACTGTGTGAACAACATCATTTTAAGGTGCATTTTGTATTTAGGATTTTTGGCTATTATGTTTCTGGGTTCTTTGGTTTTAGTTTTCTTGTAGCAAAATCATCACTTTTATTGTGCAACTGTCACAAACTCCGAGCTGAATTATCACTGTGTGCTGAGTGCTAACTGCAGCACGTATTTTACATATTGCCTTAAATTAACTTAGGAGTGTAAGATGTTGATGAGGGCTGTCTATGCAACTGGGAAAGCAGGAGAAGATGGAGTGCCCAGCCCAGGTAGTAAAGGTAGGTTTGAAAAGGCAGGACAGACAATATGCTTTGGAATATTCCCTTTTATCCTCCAGAGTGGTCAAAGTTTCTCCCACAGGTGTTATTTTCCCACAGGAGAACTTGCTGGCTCATGCCAAGGAGAGGATTCCATGGGATGTTTAACAGGTTGTTCAGATATCTCTCTCTCTCTCTCTCTCTTTCTCTTTCCCAGCTTGCCTGTCAGTAGTAATTAATCACTTGCCTGGTGTTCAGTGAACAAATAGTTCACAGAGGGTACATGATGGTGCTGTAGATCTGTTAGCCGTGCCCTAAGCCCACACCAGTACTGCAACCAGATTATTGGTTTGCTTCTGTCCTGGCGCATTTTTTCTGTAACTTTAGTGTCTGGGTGAGCCCAGCTTCGGAAAGACTTTTGACATTGCCATCTGTCAAGAATCCTTCTGAGGGTCCAGTCAAAGACAGGATAAGTGACATCTGAACTTCTCAATCTTTTCTTAATGAAATCTGAAAGTCCCTCATTGGGCAACTAACAGTCATTGCTACCAGCTACTGGGTAGTGCCACTAAATGCTCAGAGCCTATTTCAGATAGCAGTAGCATGATATCTTCTCAAAGAAAGCTACAAAAGACTCCTCTGTGTTATACCTATGAATAAGATAGATTCTCTGTAATTTAAATCTCATAAACCAGGAGTAGCTGCCTATCTAAAAATGAGAATTTATGTATCTCAATCTGAAACTGAGTTTCAGCTAGGAATCGTTGGTGCAATTGTTTAACTTGTCATAGACAGGACATGAGACTGGACGATCACTTTGGTCCCATTTGGCATTAGACTAAAAGAACTTTTGTATAAATAATTGAAAAGAAGTAGAGGAGCTAATTTTAAAGTTGCTGTCAGCTGTTTGTCATCACTGTCAGCCCGTGTGATGACCAAGCTTTTCTTGGTGCCACACAAATATAAAAAACTGCCACTGAGAGTTTGTGATGATTGATGCATAAGCTGAGCTGGAATGGCCTTTTACTTTCTTTATCATCTGCCTGCCTTTCTT
Source organism: Zonotrichia leucophrys gambelii (assembly GCF_028769735.1). Classification (NCBI taxonomy): domain Eukaryota; kingdom Metazoa; phylum Chordata; class Aves; order Passeriformes; family Passerellidae; genus Zonotrichia; species Zonotrichia leucophrys. The sequence continues at coordinate 58,479,836 of NC_088172.1, forward strand.
ATCATATCCCATACAAAGCATTTACCTGGCTTTGCCCTTAGAAAAGCCCTGAGCTGCTGCTCACATCTCCCCTTGATTCAGAGTGGGCAGCATGCCAAAATGCAGTCATGGCCCCCTCCAGGCATTTCTGGAGGTTCATGCCTTAACTGGGATACTCCTTGCTCTGCTGAAGAAGTGGGAAGGGCTGGGGGAACCTGGGCAGTGCAGTACATGGGAGAGCTTGGAGATCTAAGCTTAAACTTGCCCTAAGCCTACATATCTGGAGTTAAAGTAGGTTACCTCATTCTAGCCCCTGTAATTTCTTATGCTTGTTTGTTCTTTACTAACTTATCAGGGTATGCTATAAGTTCAGAGCATCAAAATGTTATAATTCAGAGTCACAAAATATTTCTAGAAACCAGACAAAGCTTGTAGTATCCCATGACATAGAAAATCTTTGTCTGGGATCATTTAGATAAGTACACTGAATATCTTTGAGTGTTTGTGCAAACAATAAATAATTTATCTCTAAAATTTAATAATACCTTGAATAATGTATGTACACCAGATTGATTTATGGTGCTACTATGTAATGATAATGTGAAATTAAAGAGAGAGCCATTTATGCAACAACTATATAACTTTTAATTATGTCACCACTGTTTTATATTTGCATTTCCTGTGGAGTTGTTTTACTATATTCAATATTTGTTGAGACCACTTTAATTTTTTTGCTTTTATTCATTAATATATGCCTTAGTAGCACTGAACCAATTTAAACTTTACACTTTGGTGTAAAATGTCACTGGACATTTTTTAAGTACCATGAGGAGGTAAGAATAATACTATTTCTAGATGAACACAAGTATGATGTATGATGTAACACATTTATATACCATATTATATATATTTGTATGTGGAGATCTATGTGAGCTACAAATATGTTTCTATGTCTTTAATATTTATGTATCCATATAACCTCAGCCATGACAATACAGGTCCCATCCAAAGCTCATTAATTGTGCAGTACAATGATTTGTCCTCAGTGGAAAGAAATTGGAAAAGCACTAAGTGAAATATATCTACCTTAAAAGTATTAAATGAAAGATAGATATTATTATCATCAGACTGTAAAACAGTCACTCATATAAACTTTTTTTTTCTGAGAGAAGTCCCCTGTTTTACTGTATTGGCTAAATCTAGGTTTTCAGCTCTTCTCTCAATGTTTCACACAGTAGGAAGGTGGAGGGAAATGGAGATTTCAGACTCAGGTTTTTAATCTTTGTCATAGTGTTTTGGATTCATCCCTGTTTGTTTCAACTGACACATTCTTTATAAATAATAAAGTTATATGCTATTACATGCTTTATTTATTAATTTATTTTAAAAACAATATGACACGCATGAAGTCTTGTTTACAGCTCTCATTGGCTAAGACGTTGCAAAAGTCAATTAACAGTATCATTAATTCAAACATATAGTATACATGTGCACTGATAATATAATTAATTTAAAATATGCCCAGATAGTTCTCTCAATGACAAATTTGCATTTCTTAAATATGCATTGAGTCTCAAACATGTTTCTTTGCTTTAATTTCCTTGCATTTTATAGGGTGTACCTACATTCTTTGTTCTAGATAGGATGGGCGATAATGAGAACATTTACTTTACCTGTTTTGAGCTTCATACTTTCCTGGTGCATAACTAACAAAACAAATGCTGACAGAGATTGTATGTAGAAGGGAAGTGAGAGTCAGGCTGTGATTTTGTGCATTGCAGTCTTTGTACTGACCCACACACAAGGCAGCAATGCAGCGACTGCTGGCAGGCACCATGGAAAACTCTCAGTTAAGCCCTGGGTAAAGTGTTATTTAGGACAGATAAGGCTGTCACAATGTATTCACCTTGTAAGTATGTTTTTAAAAGTTGTTTGGTCTTCATATTCTTTCTTGATAGTACTTGAAAATGTCAACTAATTAACTGGTTTTCCTTTGCCTCTCTGTTTGGCTGTTTTGTGCTGTTATTCCACCCTGGGTTTTATATGGGGAGCTATATTTATGGATAACAATGACATTCTCTAAATCCTAATGCATTATAACTACATTTGAGTAAAACAAAGAAGAAAGTATGAGGAGCACAGTTTTCCCCTAATTCTCACTTCTTTCCAAGTTAAAAAGATTGCAAATAGTCCTAAATCAACCAGAGGATCAAAAGATACAGTATCTGAGAAGACAGAAAAAGAGGACTCCTGGAAAGAAGGTGCACCACTTGAATCTCAGGTGAGAACAAGGCCAAAGCCTCAATTTGTTGAATGTTGAGATATTTTCAGGTCTGCAGATCAGTACTGCTAGGACTTCTAATGTCCCTTTGCCACTTTTTTAGCTTAACACTTGAGAAATGTTGAATTAAAAATTTTGAATGTAAAAGATGTGCGTCCTGGATTTACATACACAATTTGCTCATTTCTTTGTTTATGTATAAAGGAAAAGGTGGTTGTTTCTTTTGTTGTAGTTTCTGTCTCTGCTGAAGGCTTACCAAATTCCAAGAATTCACCATATTTGTGTTTCATTAATCCCTCATTGTAGTGGCTTCCATGGGTTTCTAGGGAGATGAAATAGGTTTTTCCACTGTAGTCAGTTCCTGTCTCATATATCACAATTTTCAGTAGCATCCAGACATACAGTGGCAGAAAAATTGGTGTGTACTTCCTTACTTGGAAGGTCTTATCCCCTGGGGTGGATCATCTGAGTGTTCTGTGGCTGTCTGAAAAGCTATTGCCAGCCTTTATGCCTTAAAAGGAATAATTGACATTACTGGTTGCAAACAGATTAATGGAAAGCAATGAAGGAGCTGACAGCTTCTTGTTTAATGGCAATGCTTTTGCTGGGAATTTTGCTGCCTCATGGTGTGTAGTTTAATCAAAAAACCATAGAGGTTTTCATTAACAAATCTCTACTGATTTTTTTTTAGTCAACTAACCTTGCTGCACAGCAGACTTCCCTGTGATTCTGCCTTACACTAGAGGTGCTGTGATGATGATTCTTGGGAGTCCACCACTAAAACAGATACAAGTCTTGAGATGGAGCCCTTGCAGAAAGAGAAGATGTCCACCTGTAGTCTCAAACAAGAGCTTAACTCCTAACCCTAGATCTAAGTCTTGGACTTAAAGCTTCTCCAAATGATATGTTTTCCTGAAACATATGCAGCACAGTATCTCATTTCTTGGTCAGGCATCAGAATAGTCTAATAGACTTCAGGCCCTACTTACCTTGTGATTCTGGAGAAGCCATGCATTAAGGTGTTGGAGAGACTGGGAAGTGCTTGGAAAAGAACCTTAAAGACAGAGCAAGGTTTATTTCTATACAAAAATCCCACTTGAATATAATAAGGCTACTAGTAAAGAAGCTTGTGGAAGGAGAGGAGAGGAGAGGAGAGATAAAACAATTGCATGAAAAATCACACAAAACTTATTCAGACAAACTGTTCAGAAGGACTGGGAGTGTGGAGCATGCTGCATGGGTGTGGGGGAAAACATGTGAACAAAACACCTCAAAGAGCTTCCAGGCATTGCAAAGTAACCTTTCTTTCCTTTGGCAGCCTCTGTTTTGTCATAATGCACATCAAAGTCTGTCAATGTACAATGTATATCAGTCAGAAAAATTACCAGTACACAAAACCATAACTTCATCCTAAAGAGTGGTAGCAGATGTATACCAGTGACTACATTATGTTTATGATGCTTTCAGCCAGGAGAGGCAAATGCCCCCTACTGTATTTTACGCATAGTAAGTGACCAGAAAGAGGCAGAGTTTCTGGAGGTGAAGAAGGACACCCGGCGAGTAGATGCCATCAGAGCCATGAAAGAAGCATGGGAGTCTGCAGAGCCAGGGAGAGCTGTCAAGGTAATATCAGAGCGCTATCTCTGCAGTGGTGTTTCTTCACAAGTTCCAGGAGTTGTAATGTTAGAGCACTTGCCACAACAGAAACCTGCCTTCATAGGGCTGTTCTCTTTGCCCCTCTGGAAGACAGGAGATTTTACTTTTGAGACAATTAAAAGTGATTATGTGCCTGAATTCTGGGTAGGAATCCAGATATCTACATCAGGCTTCTGTAGATCACTGAGACTTTAGATTCTACTTTAAAAAACATAGCGAAGTTTCTCCTTAGAAAGCCCACTACCTCTACACATTTGCAAAGCTGCTACTTGTGACAAGTTTAATGTTTAGCATGAACAGATTCTGTCGAGAAATATACTGCTATAAACATGCCAAAAATTATTTCTCCTGAAGAACTGGCACCTGGTCATATCAGTACTGAAATTGTTCCTTGCAGCCAGGATTCCAAATTCAGTCTTCATTGCAGGTTACCCAAGAGCCTGTAACACGCTCAGTATGAATTCACAGTTTTGGAGAAGCAATACTGATCTAGTTGCCAGGTGCATCTGGGTGCTTTTGAAGTGACATATGCTTGAGATGGAAAAATAATACATGTTCTTTCTAGCAAAGTAAAAAGTGCAGTGCTGATTCAGAATTGGAAGCCTCATTAGCAAAGAAAAATAAAATAACAAATTCCAGCATAATTTGTTATTATATACCACTCATCTGACAGTCATTCCCTATCACCACCAATGCCATTAAGGTATGTTCAACCAGATTCCCCAGCTTAGAAATTTGGGGGTTTTAGTATTAACTTTCAGAAATGAACCTGAAACATGAGCCTTCCCAGTTACACTCTCAGATTTTCTCAGTTCTTTTCAGTGTGTTCAAAGCTCAAAACTTTTCCTGACGCTACTCTGTTAAATTCTGAACTAAGGAGAAATGCTGCTCTGCAGCTTTGATGAGTTGTGCTGAGATTGAAAATGCAAGTACAGCCTCCTAAAGGTTAGCTAGAAATGAATCTCCTTTGATTTGAGAAGACTCTTCAGAATCTGGTTCTATGACCATTATCTTTTTTAATCAGAAAATCAGCTGAATTGCAACTACAGGGTTCCTCTTTTGAATCCCCTCAGGTTTGTGACTTTTTTTTAAAACAGCTGTCATTAAGAAAATTGCAGCAACAACAGAATATGCTAAAAAAAAGGTCTAAATTGGGGCTGTGCTATCCACATTAAGTAGCTTCTTCTCTCCTTTTTTCTTGACGACCCTGGCCCAATGTCTGTCTATTCTAGGGGTCACAGACCCTCTGACTCAGGAAATTGAGTTCCTGACTCCAGGCTGACCAAAAGCCAAAGGGCTTCTCTATCCATTTTGGCAATGACAGCCCTTAAGAGAGATCCAAGTGAGTCAAAGTCTCCTTCTGAAAAGACAGAAGTGCTGATGTCTGGTTTTGACATCAAAGATAATTGAGTCTGAAAGGGTTTGCACCCAAAGGTCCCATTTTTCAAGAAGAAGTCTAAATCATCAGGCTATAGGAGCTCCTAGGAGATGCATTAGCCATACATCCAGCTATACAGTTTTTATTTTATTTTTGATCCCAATAATATTTTAAACTGCTCAGAGATCAGTGATTTCCCTGCATTTCATTGGACAGAGATCTTCAGTGTAAGTGTGCAATGTCTCATGACTGATTCAGTGGGATCCTGACATCTTTTCTGATTCCAGCACCAGGAGACTTGCCCACTGCACTCTGATGTTAGGTCTTATTGAAGACTTTTAGAATCCTACTTTTGAAAATTCTTTGAGATTTGAAATATGCAGTAAAATTTTTGTCATCTGGATTGTTAAACTTTGATCTGTAGGCTTTTCAGGAACGCATGCGTTTTATTAATAAGTATGCTGTGAGAGATTCAGAGGAACCCATAGCTGAGGCTGAGACTGACACCTTAACACCTAGTTCAGAAGAAGAAGGTAAGAGTACAGCTTTCTACGTCTTCTGTTCAGCATGTTCCACTCCTTAGGAAAGGGTTCTGCATTAAATACTGGTAGTAGGTGGAGAGATCAGCCCCCATTAAGGTGTCCAAGTGTGCAGTGGCAGGCTTGCTCCCTATCCCCTCTTTATTTTAATTGTTTCATTGCTCTATTTCCAGACAGATACAGCCTTACAGCTCTTGGAGGCTGCCAAGTTACCCTTAAGCAAACTTCAGGTAGCCCCTCTGTAGTACAATTCTAAATTAATTATTCTGAAATTTTTGGAAGTTTACTGGAAAATACCTTCTCCCTCAATTCCAAGTACCAAAGTTCTTTAGTGTAGAAATGCTAAAAAAGTGTTTAGCAGCTAAAATAGCATGCCAGTAAGAGACTAATACACCTAAATAAAGTTCATGGAAGCTGTTCATGGAGAGTGGTCTGGAAGTGAGGCGTCAAAAGTGAGACAAATTAAAAGAAGGAAGAATTGAAATAATGACAAAGCAGTTCAGCCCATTGCCATGCTTAATATCAGATGTGTCATTGTACTGCAAGAATGCTACAATAAAACACAGCATGTTTTAACCACATTATCCATGTGGTTAAAAAATATAGTCTAAGATTTCAGAATACCAGTTTTACTATGTTATGATTTTTCTTTAAACAGGCATTTCTTAAATTAAATCTTCTTCCCAAGAGGGAATATAATTTTTTTTAAACTACAGCCAGGACTGCAGAATCAGATTTTTATTGATTTTTTTAAACAAAAGGATATGATACCCAGAAATTGTTTTTATATCTTTTAGGCAAAGTCAAGACTGACTGCAAAGTCAATGTTCTTGCTTAGATTTACTAACTTTGATAAGTAGAGGAGGTTTAACTAAAATACACATATTAATTTCCTTCTAGTATATGTGGGTTTTTAATAGCATCTTTGATTCTATCCTAAGTGTTGGAAATAAAAGGGAAGAAATATTATACCTCCCCAGCCTATATTCTCATTTATTAAAGTATTTTGCTGAGCCAAAGGAAGAAAAATTGGTAAAAGAATTTAGGTGGAGCTCCCTAGCATAACCACATAACCAATTTAATCTGTTTTGTTTTTTATTTTGTTACCACAGGAAAGCAATCACCACAAAGAGCTATTGACTTAAGATTAGAAACACAGCAGAAAACATGGGAGCTTATAGACCTCAGTCCTTACACAAGGTAAACTGCCCTAACATAATAAATGTCAAAGGGGTTGAATCACTGCACTGCATGTAATGAGTATCTGACATAAACATTTGAAGAAAATGAGTGTTTGGGCAAATATGCTTATTTCAGTCTTCTTGAAAGGAGCATCCAGATCACCAGATATTCTGAGTTGGAAGGGACCCACAAGGATCATCAAGTGCTGCTCTTCAGTGAATGGCCCATACAGGGATTGATCCCACAAGCTTGGTGTTATCAGCACCACACTCCAACCAACTGAGCCAATGCCAGGGTCATAAAAAATTTGTCAGGATGTTATGCAGTTTTAAAATAACATATTTAACAAATGCAGTTAATAATAGTTAATAGCTGAAATAATTGTACTGGTTACATTTATTATACAAAGAACTGTATTTTTTATTACAAGTGTTGACATGAACTTATTGAGCTAATTTAAATGCACCTCCTTGTTTGCTGTGCTGCAGCTATAACCCACTTCATGCTTAAGTCCATTTATATTCAACGTGGCGTTTTTGCATTTCATTGATCTTCAAAAGATTTCAAAAATGCTGAAAAATATGCTCAAATTTAATTTTAAATTGAGAAGGAAATTGGCATTATATTGGAGCAAATAGCATTAAAATAGTATGGCAAAAATATGACAAAATATCTTCCATGAGCTTAAATCTTGTAAGCATTTCATTTGTCTTCACCTCCTTGACTTTTACACTAGTCATTTAGGACAAAAATATAAAAGTGTATTATGCACTTACCTGCCATTATGTTGAAAGCAAAAAAAAAGAACCCTAAAAAATAAATTGCATTTGTCTCAATTTTCAGAAGTATCAAAAGCTTCTGAAAACATATTTCTTGCAAATTAAAGGTGTCACATGTAGGAGTTTTTCATATGCTCGAAGATGAGCATGATTTTACAAATAGATTTAAAATAGACACTCAAGTATAAGAAGATCTGGTCTCAGGAATGTATTTTCTTATTGGTGTTATCTAGAAGCAGAGGAAAAGTGACTCCTCAACCATATCTAAGCATATAATGGTGATGTTGCCAAATATAACCCAAATACCTGCATATAGATGTTAAGGAAAATAGACATCAACCAAAACTGCATTTGATATGAGACAAATATCTGGTTTGTATTTCTTTCAGAAAAACTATGTCTGAACCTGTGCTGATAAATGAGTCTATCATTCAACAGCAACAGATACGTAAAGAAGAAAATTTCAATCATTTTAGACAACTTTGCATGCTGGTTATGGAACAAAGACAAAAAGAAAAAAATGAGAGAATTTTATTGAAGCAAAATATACTTGAAATGTATGAGAACCTGCAGGTATGTTTTCAAGATTACTTTCCAGTTAATTGCTGCTGGGATGTCCACCACTAGTCTGAATATCCTGGTCAACCATTATCAAAGCTTTTGTATTCAGTACTACAGATTAGAAGCAACAAACAAACTTGAAATTTCACTTGGGCAAAGGTTAAAACTAAAAGTTCTAAAGTAAAAAAATAGTACTGCATGATATCTTTAATATGATATTCTTGATACTTTCTTGATACACTCTCTGCAAAAGCACTATTATATCACCATAAAAGGATGGTTATAAGTCAGAAAAAAACTGACTGAAAACTGACATACATGACCAGATGCTTATTAAGTAAAGCATCTCCAGTCTGACTATTTTTTTGGTTATAGATTGTATACAGCTTTTTGAAAAGTAATTAAAAAAACAATTATACAGGGTGATAAGTTCTTAATGTGTCTCAGAAAATTTAGAGAATGCAGTTTCCTTGGAATATGCACGATGCCAGCAAATGAAGAATTTATATTATTAAACCTCAAAAGCATGTATATAAATAATAAATGTGGTAGCATTAGTGTAGGATCCATTGTGAGGATTAACTCAGCCAATGCACTGCACATGAAATTGCACAAGTATCTTACCAAATTGGCTTAACTGTTGAGCATCAACAGGAAAAAATTTTTTGTTGTAGTGATGATACAATAGCCAGTATCAATCAGCTGTTCAATTAAGACCTCTTAAAAGTGAATAAGGGACAGTAAAAATAATTTTACATTAAATCAACCTATTTACAGAAATCTTACTTGAAAATATCTTAGCTAGTTCCCAGACAGCCTGATTTATATTACTCAACTACAGATCAGCGAGGAGCCGCAGTTCTCCAACAGTGGCTGACCCTAATAAGGATGCCAGTCCAGGTGTTCAGATGTTGCTATGATTTTGGACGTCTAACATATTGTATATTAGAAGGGCAAATTTTTCGCAAGAGTAGAATCTCGACTCTTTCTAGAAACTATTACCGTTAAAAATGTTTCACAGTATGAATTTAAGATGAGATTATTTGTGAATATGCACAGTGTGCTGATAGACACTTTTGCAGTATTTTCATCTGTAGACCACAAAGAACTATATACAGATTTCCAGGTATCCCCATTTTTCAGGATGGAAATGGAAAGGGAAAAGGTGGCACCTTTTTCAGAGGTGTCACAGTTCCACTTGCCCCAAGTCTCATTGAAGGTCATTATGATTTATGCTCCTTCAGCCTCTTAAAAGGCCGCAACTCCTAAGCCATTCCAGCATTTTTAACACCTAGATTTTAATAGATTTGTTTAAGACTGCAAAGCAAATCAGTAACTGAAAAGGGACTAGGTCCAGATAGGTAACTACTTTGTTGTCCTATTCTTCTTTCACACAGCTATCTTATTATGCCAGCAGTTTAAAAAGGATTTTCCTGAACTTTCTCTTCTTCATGGTGAAAAGATTGACATATAGCTGTTTCCTTTGAAAAGTTAATAAACAGCCATGTAAAAAGAAAAGGAGAGATGCTCTCCTTGTACTTAGTCACAAAGTGAAACAGAACAGAAGGATGCAGTTGCTTGTGGTGAAACCAAGACTGATGTGTTGAGCAGGGCAGTATTGCTGTTTGTTTTTGGCCAGGCATCCTTGGATGAAGCACGAGGCAGAGTTTACAGCATTCGGGAAGCATACAGAAATGAGCTGCTGGAGGCCGAGCGCAGAAAAGAAGAAGAACTTGCAGCCCTGGAAGCAGCCCTGAAAGCAGAGCGAAAGAAAAACAGAAAACGGTAAAGGTTCAGTGAAAAAAGTGTAGTTGTTAGCACTTGTGAATTGTAATTAACAGTTTGTTATTTAACAGTTAAAGTTCATATACAAAGATGAGAAAAAATGTTTCTTATTTTCAAGTACTTTTGGCAACTATATCACGTTTTATCTCTTTGCCTGTTGCTAGTGAAAAAATTTATCTAGTATTTTAAAAAGAATACTTGCTACTATTTAAGTTTTTATGCTTTGCTGAATAACTTTGCAATAAAATTCATATTCCATTCAGACTCTTCTCCCAAAATCCCAGTGTCTTTTGTCTTTTTTTTTCAATCGAAACAGAACCAGTCAAGAATGAATCAGAGTTGAAACAGTGAATGCAACTGTGGGGGCCTGAATATATGTTGTATTGTAAGATCTGTGTGTGTCAATGTGGGGGCCTGAATATATATTGTATTGTACGACCTGTGTGGAAGAACATGCAGCATCAAGAGAAGGTATGGAATCCCCCGGACAGCCGAGAGCTGTGGCAGCCTGAGAGCTGGGACTTCGGAATATCAGCCAGAGAGCTGGGACTATAGAAGATAGGACAGCTGAGAGCTGTGGCAGCCTGAGAGATGGGACTAGAGAAGGTATGGAATCCCTGGACAGCCGAGAGCTGTGGCAGCCAGAGAGCTGGGACTAGAGAAGGTATGGAATCCCCTGGACAGCCGAGAGCTGTGGCAGCCAGAGAGCTGGGACTGTATAGGGATATGTATATATTCTATGTATGTATCTAAAGACAGCCGAGAGCTGTGGCAGCCTGAGAGCTGGAACTGTATGTGTATTATAATTGTATAATTGTTAAAAGAAAAGGGGGGAAATGTGGGGGCCTGAATATATGTTGTATTGTAAGGTCTGTGTGGGTCTGAGTTGCTCCAAACGAGCTGCAGCTGCAGGGTCCTTAGTTGGGCAGCAGCTGTAGCTCGTGAAGGTAACTGAAATAAACAGGGGTGGGTCGAGAGCCCAAGAGGAGCCCCTGAGAAGACAGGAAGGACTGAGCTGCAGAGAATGGAGAAGAGCCCCAACAGCAAGGCAAGAACAACACTGCAGTGAGGATTACAGCAACTGGTGACCCCGTGTGAGGAAGAACATGCAGCCAAACATCAAGAGAAGGTATGGAATCCCCCGGACAGCCGAGAGCTGTGGCAGCCTGAGAGCTGGGACTTTGGAATATCAGCCAGAGAGCTGGGACTATAGAAGATAGGACAGCTGAGAGCTGTGGCAGCCAGAGAGCTGGGACTAGAGAAGGTATGGAATCCCCTGGACAGCCGAGAGCTGTGGCAGCCAGAGAGCTGGGACTAGAGAAGGTATGGAATCCCCTGGACAGCCGAGAGCTGTGGCAGCCAGAGAGCTGGGACTGTATAGGGATATGTATATATTCTATGTATGTATCTAAGACAGCCGAGAGCTGTGGCAGCCAGAGAGCTGGGACTGTATAGGGATATGTATATATTCTATGTATGTATCTAAGACAGCCGAGAGCTGTGGCAGCCTGAGAGCTGGGACTGTATGCATATTATAATTGTGTAATTGTTAAAAGAAAAGGGGGGAAATGTGGGGGCCTGAATATATGTTGTATTGTAAGATCTGTGTGTGTCAATGTGGGGGTCTGAATATATGTTGTATTGTAAGACCTGTGTGGGTCTGAGTTGCTCCAAACGAGCTGCAGCTGCGGGGTCCTTAGTTGGGCAGCAGCTGTAGCTCGTGAAGGTAACTGAGATAAATAGGGGTGGGTTGAGAGCCCAATAGGAGCCCTTGAGAAGACAGGAAGGACTGAGCTGCAGAGAATGGAGAAGAGCCCCAGCAGAGAGGCGAGAACAATGCTGCAGCGAAGATTACAACATGCAACCTGACAGATTTGAAAGTCATTTGACCTGGCTCCTTAAATGGATGACAATTTGTGGAGTTTATCATAATTAAATAGTGGCAAACCACACTTTTCGTATGCTAACATTGGAAGGCTTACCAAATCCTGATTGACCAGGCTCACAAGCTTTCTATGTACTGTAATATTTTTTCCTTCCATCGTTCTCTTAAAGTGTTTTGGAATCTCACAGTAACTCTCTGTAGTGACAAACTCATGAAACAACCTTCCAAGGCTTGTTAAACACTCCTTAAAGCCCTATTATTATCTTTATTTCTCTTTTCTAAGATGTATTTTGCCCATGCTGACTTTGTTCAAATGACTAATTACAATAGACTCCCAGCTGGAATTTAAAAATATTTCTTAAAAGTAAACCAATGTGTGAATAAAGTAGCAATCACAGGCTTTTTATTCAAGGGGCAAAATATTTCCTCTAAGCTCTTGTGTCCATTATCACAGAATTCCTGTGTTTGTCATTGTGTCATCAATGACACAATGCTGCTTCCCTATCCATCTTTCTTTCCCCCCCCAAAAAAAATCACTCAGAAGTTATCACTATTACTTGAATACAATGATCTAGACTGTTACAATTGTGAAAACTCTCTAGAACAGACAGGTGTTTTAAATAACTTAAAGTATTATTCATGTATGTAGTCATAAGCAGAAGCCTAGGAAGTTAGACTAAGGATGTCTTGTATACCTGAAATAGGTTGAGGATTTCCAGAAGCATTTTCATTATCTAGGCAAAGTAAGAAACTATGAGACTCACCAATTGAATGTCAATCACAAGAAATTTTATCCTTTGCATTTCTGGCCACTGGTACTGGCCAGACATAGTCTTTGAAACTACCCTCATCTGTGTCTTAATGACCACCTAATGTTCACCTTTTGGTGCTTTTGCTCACCTCGGTTTCATCCATGCCTCACTATTTGGCTTGAACTTGGCTCAGTCTTCTGACAGTTCTATGACCTGTGTGCTTTGTTCCTCATCACACCCACCCACCTGCTGCCATGCCAATGCCTCCATTCAGCCTCCTTCCTCCCCTACATCATAAACTAAACTAAACAAAACTAAACTAAACTAACCTAAACTAAACTAACTAGCTTAAGGTTTTGTCTTTGAAAAGGAAGAATTGAAACCAGAGGCCTAAAACTGCACTGGTGATTTTTGTTTCAAAGAGCAGGAGCTAAGTTTTGCTTTGCCCCATACAGGCTGCAAAGAAAAAGCCTGTCAGTCTTTTGCTATAATTGGTCTTTGTCCTCTCTATTTTGGAATATGGGATATACTGCTTCATAATATTCCATCTTGTTTCCATGGCAATAGCACGTGTTGGTTGTCTTCTTATGTGAATCTCTAATGAGCTTCTGTAGAGGAAGATCAAGTTGAAGTTCTGTTCTTCATGTCACTGCAAGTGCTATAATGACATTCTGTTGTAAAAATCAATCCAGCTCCAAAAGCCAGCATTATCAATATCTAAATGTCAGAAATTCAGCTAATAACTCTCATGATCACAACCTGTCCCCATGTGTAATCAGCTGTCAACTGACTTAAAGTCAGGCACAGAATAGTCAGATCTACATTATCAAATCTTGCTCTGATGTTAAACATAATTCTAAGTTTCATAATTTTCTCATTTTGATGGATAATGTGGCATCATGGAAATCTGCTGTGTGATTTGTGAATGTCTTCATTGGCTCTTTTATCATTTCAAGAAAGCAGATATGATGAGGGTGTGAATAACTGTCACACTGTTTAATTGCATGTACTTTGGAGTGTGTAATGTTTTAAGAGAAGCACAGTAACAGTTTTACTAAATCCCTGTGTATATTCCAGAAGAACAAAATATTCACTTACCTCAATGGAGCCTGGAAGAGAAAATGCCTTGTTTAGATTGTGTCAAAGAATTTACATACATTGGACCAGAAACAGATGACTGATGACATTTCATATGCATCAGTTTTACACCAACAAAACAACTTTTTTACATGGTGCACTATATTGCAAGCTAAGTTAGTGGGGAAAGATGTACAAAAACTAAACCAAAGCTATTTCAAAACAGCATCTGCAGTAAGTTAAAGAGCCATTGTGTGTAGCACTTTACTATAAGGAAAACAAGAATGGTATGCTGTGTTTTAATTGATAGGATTTTTGCCTCAAGTTTGTAAACCAGGCTGCTCAATAGCCAAATTATGTGTTCACATGGGTAAAACATATTTATTCTTTTGCCCTGTAGGAGTAACACAACTTTTAAGCACCATAACTTTATAACATTTACTGTAATGAAAGTACTGGAATTTGGAGAGTCATGAGTCCTGCTTATACTGAGCTCAGCCATACTGGGTCAGATTCAGTAGGGGCATAAGGACAGCCCTGAAATTATGTGCATTCTTACTCTGTGAAGAACTTCAGCAAAGGACTCACAAATGGAGTCAAGCCCTTTACAGAACAGAACAGATAGGGCAAGCTTTTCTGGATCAAGACCTGATTGGCTGATCTTTCAAGATGGCACTCATTTTGGAGGTGCAATAGCAGAATGGCTGCATCAAAGCCTACTCTACCAGATAACTGGTGGCACCACACCACAGAAGAGGTGTGAGGGGGTGGGAGTGGGGACCTTCTACTGTTTCTTACAGAAAATCCTCTCTGCGAATATTGGCACAATTTATCACTTACACAGCCTCTCATTTTTTTTCTTCATGGAAAGACTCTGTGTATGAAAAACAGTACATACATCTATGTTGATCTCAAAAATTTGCAGTTTAACTGTAATACTTCTCCCCTGAAATTTCAAGTCTGACTCCTGAAGAAGAGTCTGGCAGCCATTTCTTTACATAGATAAAGAGAATTTGCTTACTCAGCAGTTCAAAAATCCTGAACCGTGTCTGGTAGAAGATTGTGTGCTTCTTCAAGACAATCTCCAATATAATGGTAAGATTTTATTTTTATTTTTTTGTGATTCCCTCACATTTTTAAGCTCCTTCAATTCATGAATAAAATACAAAGCTGATTCCACTCTCTACATCAAAACACTGTTGAAGTATCTGTTAGTATCTAAACATCAAGGAAAAGCAACTTCAAGAAGCAGCACAGTGGCATGTGAGGGACAAGCCCGGTTTTCTTCCTGTGAACCAGCTATGTAGCTGGAAATACCTAGTGAGCCCAGAGTTTAGAGTAATACTGGAATGTTTTACAAATATCCTTGGTGATTGGCTGGAATTCTGAATATTGATTTAGAATTTTGTTAGAACAGAGGGTGTCTTTCAGCATATCATTAAGGTTGAGCTGCATTTTTTGTGTGGTAAGACTAAAAGAAGTTCTTCATTGTACTCTTCCCTGACACTCATTTCTCTTTCAACTGAAGTGTAGCCAGTTATACAAAGGAAAAATGTCACTATTCAGTAATTTGTAAAAGTTTGGATGGAAACTGCAAAAGCCACAGGAGGATGAAAACATGTCAGATTTCATTGTGAATAATCCCTAAAGAATTTATCAGAGTTGGATTTCTTCTACATTTTAGGAGAAATGGTTGATTCACAGTGTGGTGCAGGTAGCTGAGAAAGAAAATAAGTCTTTGACCTGATAATTCAGTTTAATGGGGATTAAGTCCATAAAGACTTATTCACTTGTAATAATTCTTTGTAGGTGTATTCTGCTAAGCTTTAGCAGTTTTCACTGCTTGATCCTTTTCTTTTGACCAGCCATTCTGAATTAGAAAGGATATTTTCCATTAAAATATGTATCTACAGTTACTTTTAAATGCAAGTAGCTTCATTAATCTTCATATTACTTGTCCCATCTGCTTTGCTTTAATTTGGCTGGCATTTACACAGTGAGCTACAGACTAAAAAGCAGACCAAGCCTGTTCCATGTTGCCTCGCTACTGAGACAAGCAATGTGCTGTGAAACCAGGCTCAGTTCTGAGCTGCCAGTCTGCTCACCCCAGCAAAGTGCAATTTACCCACTCTGTAAGGTCTCATTTTAATTTGAGGAAGACAGAATTTATGCACATACATACCATTTCCCCTCCAAAAGGCAAGAAAAGTGTCTACATATTTTGTCTGGCAGAAAACATAAGAGAACAGCTTTGCATAATCACATGGCAGTTTGCAGAATGAAGAAATCTGACTCTCAGAGCCCTTTTTAATTCTCATTCATTTTTTGAATCAGTCCTAATAGATTCAGATTTAAATATTCTTGTTTGCAGAAAAACAAGATGTTGTCCTCCATCTCAAAAGAGGACAAAGTAGAGAAGTAGGAAGCCAGGAAAAGAGAGAAAACAATTTGCATTGTATGGAATGAGACAACAACACAATAGGAAGGTGCAGTGAAGATGTCAGTAGACACAATAAGAAAAAATATTTTCTTACATTGGTGGGGGGAGTGTGGGGACATTGTTAGATAGGGCTCAGGAACTTTGATCTGTGTGGCATCAAGAATGCAGTTAGGGTCAGCGGTTCAGGGACTGGCAGGCTATTCTGAAAATGAGATAATGTACAGGCCCAAGTGTAGCCAAGACATGTTACTTTGGGTCAGATCTCACTGCACACTTCTCTCTGAAACCCAAGCTTCCCTGCCCAATACATGGCTTTCCCTCAAAGGGCAAGCCCCAAAATGCTCACTCTTCCATGGGTACGTGTGAGGTGCTTCCTTGCACATGGCAGCCCTGTGGGCACAAACCCAGGCTTGTCTACTCTCAGCCTGAGAAAGCTGGATTCCATGGGCCCACACACCATGGGGGACCCATTCTCACCAGAGCCATGCTCACAAGACCAAGCATAGGGCTTGGTGTACAGGCCAGCTCATTGTAAAGGTGGAACATACAAGGAGGGATAAGGCAGCTGCATGTCCATGGACTTCTGTAAGGTTTGACTTGCTAATAAGTCAAAAATAAAGTGAAGTGTATTTGTAAAAGGAAGTTACTGTTTTGCAGCCTGTAGTGTGATAGATTTGATTTTCATCCAAAGTCTGGACATTCTACTCATGGCAAAATCCAGTAGATGTCAGCTACAGACAGGTACAGAGGCAGTCCAAGCACTCAGCGGTGGCACAACTATAGCAACCAGAACTGCATCAGACATACAGAAGGCAGAAAGTGCCTAAAGGGGCACAAAGGGGCAGTGAAAAAAATCTCTTCTTCCTCTTCTATACTCCAGTCCTTCATCTTTAAGGACACAATTATTATGGGTTTGTTTGTTTGGTTGGTTGATTGGTTTTTTTACTAAAGAGAAACTTTGACTTGGCTCTGGAGACTATTGTTAGCAGAGGTTAGAATCACAGATCCAAAAACCCAGGAAAGACTAAAACTACTCCACCAGAGCAGACAAAGGAATGAACACCTGTATATCACAGGTGAAAGATCAGGCAATCATAAAGAAAGATCAGGTAATCATAAATATTTCACTCCTGGGAACTGGAGAAAGATAAGGAACTAAATATTATCCACAAGTGCCTAAAGCTATGTTTGTACTCCTCTTTCTTACACCACAAAAATGTGGCATGAGAGAATGTGAGGTTCAGCCATTGCAGGAATAAGAAACTTCCTCTTTCTTGTCCTTATTCTTGGTAGAATGACTCTTACAACATTTCACCAAAAGCATTAGGAAAAGCAAGGAAATGCTTTTCTGTTGTTCTAGTGCAAAAGGTGAATTTCCTAAAAGCACATTTCTCAGACTTGCTTAAATGGCCTTCACCTGAACTATTCAGTGTTATGATTTTAAATTACTTCATTGGTAACTTAGGTTTTTCAAGTAGTTTCTTTTTTTCTCCTATATATATTATTGGCTTAGCACATTGCAGCTGTGATGTAGCAGATGGAAACTGTTTGATAATTGATGCTCTGAAGTACCATATGCATATGCTGAGATATTTAAGTTCTGTTTAGTGTGTTTGTCTGTCTATGTCCATATCTGCTTTCTCCTAAAGACACTGATTTGTTTACCACAAAACAACAACAAAAAATCTGGAAACATGGCTAAGATGAGAAGAATGTAGATCCCCATGGTACCATTTACAAATTGGATGCAGAGACAAACAAGTCCATATCAAGTATCGTTCTCTTTTCAGTCTTCTCACTAAACTTAGCATGAGCTGGAGGTCTATTATTATCCCCCACCCCTCTATCAGCACATGTGTGCTGAGTATATCACTGCTACAATTCAACACACAGCCAGCACTGGACAACAGAGTTGGCATGCAGTGCAGAACAATTGCAAATCAAGTGTGAGACATTTTATCAGATGAAGTCCCTGCTCAGTGACATTCAGCTGGAGATTTGCAAGAGGCCAGGAGTTCACCAGCAGGATGCACAGGGCAGAACATTGTGAGATAGCACAGATAGCACTCTTGGCAGTCCAGTTATGTACTTTGCTTTAAGACTCAACAAGATGCAGTCACCTTGTTCCCTCCTTTTTAACAGGTTCCACTGTATTCATTGCTACTTTCATACTGTCACCTTGGTAGCAGTGTAGTTGTATGAGGAATAATATGGAAATTAATTTAAATAGAAACCTACAGAAATGTTGTGCCACAGTATTTTTTTCTTTTTTAATTTTTTTTTTTAAATTTATTTATTTAATCAAAAATAGTGCAGATAGTATAGAGGGGACGCCTAACTCCAGAACATCTAAATCTAGAGGCTGAGTCATTCGGTAGTCATTCAGACACATTGAAAAATTCATAATTATGATTGTATCCTGGAGGAATTTTTAAAACTCGCTGTGAATCGTGTCGGCGAGAACAGGTAATACACACTGCGAATATCTTAGGAAAGGAGTTGCGATTTTCCCTGTGATGTCCCGGCCCCGCCATTCCCTCCCGGCCGGGCCCGCCAGGGGGCGCTGCGCCCGTGCCTGCTCCCGCCGGGATCGCGGCGCTCCTGGGCCGCTCGTGCCTTCAAGGGCTGCTCCTTCCCTCCCGGGCCGCTTCCAGCGCTGCCCCTACACCCCGCCGGGATGGCGGCACCGCTGGGCGGCCAGCCCTGCCCTCACGGGCCGATTCCAGCCCTGCCCCTACACCCCGCCGGGATGGCGGCACTGCTGGTCCGGCCCTGCCCTCCCGGGCCACTTCCAGCGCTGCCCGCAGGCCTCGCCGCAATCGGGGACGGGACACGGCCCGGGCGGCCCGCGGGGCGCGCCTGCTCCCGGCTCTGCCATGGGACCAAACACGGTCCCTCAGCAGCTCCCGGCTACAGAGAGAAGTGCTGAATTCTCGCTGACCCGGGCTAATTTCCGAGAGACTGAAGGCAAGGATAGCTGTTTCTTTAGTCTTTTATTTCCCCCATAGCAAGATGTGTACTCAGTTTTAAGTAGCGCTATAAATAAAGCAAAAAACAATAACTGGGAGGCACTAGGTCTGCGGAGTAACAAAGCCCCGTGCTTTCCTCTGGGCCCTGCAGAGCTGTGCCCCGTCTGCCCCTATTCCGCATGAAAGAGAAGGCAGCTGGGTGGCCTGGAAGGATTTTGTGTCTCTGAGCCCCTCTCTCTGCCCGGTGTCCCCGCCGCACGGCAAACGTGAGCCCGGCTCGCTGACCCGCGGCCGAACCCCGGCCACTGCCGGCCCCCGGGAATGCAGGCCCTGGCCGGGTCCAGCCTGAGCGGCCTTAAAGCCTTAGAGCCCCTGAAGGCTTTTCCGCTTTTTGTTTTCAGGGTTTGTCTGCGGGCCAGCTGACGGCTTAACTCGGCTGACCTTCCTCCCCCAGCGAGGCTGACAGCGGTGAGGTATCGATCTCACTGCGGTGCGGGAGGTGCAGCCAAAACACCGAGAGGCACACACCTCCTACAGTGTAGCACAGTGAACTTTCAGAAAGTAAAAGTGCTTGTTCAGGAGGCTGATAGAGTAAATCATCAAAAATACCCGCTGTCCATTGTGCCTCTTGACATTCATTGTGCTGCAGCTGTGACTTGTTTTATTGACTCATTTTAGGGATAAGGCATTGAAAAGTTAGAAAGTTGCAAAGGGAAGTATCTGCTGTCCCATAAATTGTCCCTCTAATTTTGTAACACATTACATTTAAAGGCAGGTCATAATGTTCCCAGTCAGTTACCCCAAGGTAGGTCTCTAACTAAAAATTACTTGAGTGAGGAGCTGAGGAAATTGCTTCAAATTGGAGCACTGAAAATCAGGCCGGTTTGAATTAACTGCTGGTGGAGCCTAGCTCTGAAAACACGGGCTGCTGTCACCAAGTACAAAGCTTGCCTTTTGGAACAGATCCAGGGAATGAACAAGCATAAAAATATTCCAGACCACTTCAGGGTGCTGGTCAGTGGTACTGACCCTGCCTGCTCCACTAAGGGGCCTGACACAGTACAAGTGCCATCACTGCTGGATATGCAAATGCTTGACTCTGGACAGGTTCTTCAGCTGGAACCAAATCCACATTCTGCTTGTTGTACAAGAGGAAAATGGGGGATTGGGACACAAGCAGGAGTTGGTTTTTTCCCCTCCAAGTATTTTTGCATAGACTGAGTAGGAAACTGTACAAGTAAGCTGGATTATAATGGGGGCTGCTTAGATTTTTGAACAGCTGATTGGCCTTTTTCTCCCATTTATGAATCTGATACATATTAGTTCGATAATTTCTTTCAGCAAATTTTTGTTTTATTTATTGCTTATTTTTCAAATGTCATCATGCACCAGAGGTCTGCAGGAGCTCATCACTTCCCAGGGACAAGAAGACTGCAAGAACCTTCTGAAGGGGAACAGTCCGTGCAGTCTTCTGCCTACAATAAACTTTTTTTCCCTGTATGTGGGCAAAAAGACAGAATATCACAGAAATTAAAAAACAGATTGAAGCTCTCATTGTGTTTAAGCTGCAGTATATATTAGGATATGGCATTTGTCTAATGATGAGTCTTATGGCTGAGGTGTTAAAAAAGAATTAGTCTAGGCAATTTAGCCACCTGACTGCTATTGATATTACCAGAAGCAGGCTGATTGACTGTGCAAGTCTCCAATTACAATCCGTGCTATAATTATGATTATACTTCTCCATAGAGCACCACTGAGCCTCCAGTTTTGACTCATAGCAGATTCCCACTGAAGTCAGCAGGAGCTGTGCTTGAGATGGGGCTTTCACAGGCAGCACTGTTCATCCAAAAGTAAACAAGCTGTTCCTGTAAATTGCTTCCCCAAAATGGACTGCTTTCTCCTATGTATGGTCATAGCTCTAATCAGGCACACAGCTTTTGCTTTGTTCTGACACAGGAGCAAAGTCAAGTCTCGGGCACTGGCAGTCTGGTGCGTCTGCAGACTTGTCCAGCACTGTAAAAGTCTTAACTTTTACAAATCTTAGGGGCTAGCTTGAGTCTCCATCAAGTAATTCATTATCAAGAATACCCTGCTTGCCTGTAAATCTTATTCTCATTAGTTTTTGTGCAGACATGTAAAATGTATTTAATTGATTTCATCATCATGATTAAACGGAGGTAAGTAGATTTATGCAGGAGGAATAAATACTCAGGTTTAATGCAGGAAGCTTACAGGGAAAAAATCTATCTTCATCTCCTACTTTATTACACACTCAGGAAAACTCTACGTATTGATTGTGGGTGAAGTTGTTAACTGCCTGGCCAGCACTGCAAGTGAGGAAAGGTACTTGGGAAACAGAGTTCCATTTTTGTAGGAAAAGAGGAAGCAAAGACCATAAACTGGGGAAAACACAAAACAGCAAAATTCATAAGACTATAATTGTTCATGTTAAGATGCACAATGTGAGAAGAAAAGCTTCATGTTAGGAAGTTTCTATAAAGGCTAGCTTGCAGACAAATTGCCCCCATTATCTTGATAATCACTTTCTAAGCAATAAAAACCCATACATGTCCCATCTTGCAAGCAGATTGTGGATGTACAATCCCATGGGATTCTGCATGGCACTTCCAGCCTGTTGAAGTTGATCAGAGTGTGATGTAGGGCTGCCATCTCAGGCTGTGTTTGAATGTTCTTCCATTTTCTTATTTCTGGGAGGAATAGGAGCTTCACCCCTTTGGTATTTGTCTGGGAATCAAAGAGCGTGTGTCAGAACTTTATGGACATTTCTTCATGGAGAGTTTTCAGAAATGTGATTACAGCTGTCCTTAAACACAATGTTCTACATTTCCCCATGTCCTGTATAGTGAAAATCTGAGGATTTAGTCCCTCTTCTAGGGAGACCAACTAAGGGCATGCCTTGTTTTCCAAATGGTGCTTCATCTCTCACCATTTCCTGCTAGAGTAGGCGTTGGGCAGTCATGCCACACAGGTTTTGTGATCCTAAGGGTGAATGCACGGGAAAAAAAAACAACCAACCGACAAAAAGCCTAATAAAAAGCACTGAATCCCTTTGCAAAGCTGTTACATGAAGGCTGTGTTACCTAAAGCCATACTAACATTTTAGTCTTGGACTTTTTATTACTGGCTCTTTTAATCTCAGGGTTTTTTGTTGTTTGTTTTTTTTTTTTTTTATTGTCTTGCCTTTCCAAAATTTGCATTATCAAATACTTAAAATCAATTGCTGACGCAGAATGAAGAGTATCACTCAGAAAGTTCTCCATCATCCCAGTGGCTACAGCATGTTACTCTGTACTTTTTGAGCACTTGTGTACAGGAATGATTTCTGTCTCCTGTGAGGGCTGGGGCAAAAGGAGCTGTCCTGGTTTTGCATAGAATATAATTTGGGTATTGGCCATAACACCACATAAGCCCTGTGGCTTTTCTAAAGTGGTGTTGGGAGTGTGGCACACCCTGGCCCTGGTTTCATTGCGAGTTTGGGTTGCAGTACCTGGGCCCTGAGCCCACCATACTTCTGACAGCCGGCTCAGTGTGTTCCCTTGCTAATGCACAGCCATGCTCCACAAGGCAGCAGGAGAAACCCTCTCACTGAGCACTCATTACCTTGTTTCTGTAGGGAGGGAAACTGAAATTTAAAAAGTCATCATTTTTTCTCTGCCTTACTTTTGCAGAATAATAAGGTGAGACTTCTTAGTGTGCAGCCACTTGCAATTAATCAGGCAGTGACTGCGTCTGAGAGGTGCTCAGGGAGCTCCCACCTGGAGCCAGGTTAATCTGCTCTCAAAATTTCTGTGACCTGCAGTCACAATAGGGGTGGCAGGAGCCTTTTTAAGAGACAGGAGTGTCATCTAGTGGTGAAACAAACCCACTCGATCACACCCCAAGGGCCACCATCTTCCATACAGAGCACTGAGCGATACATTTTGTTTCTGCCACACTTTAACAGCCTAATGCAGAATGTATGGAGTAATGCTTCCTTTAGCTTTCATCCTTGTGGGATTTCTATTAGGCAGGCTAATGGAAAATAGTGAGAGCCCAGGCAGCAGACACTAATGGCTCTCCAACTGAGGTTCTTCTGTCCCTGCGATGGGATACAGCAAGAGTCTTTCTCCTTGGAAACAGTGACCACCAGCTCCCCAGGAACTGAGAATTTTACAGCTTTATTTACGTGTATTATGTGATATATCCACTGAAGAAATGGGCATTTGTGTTTTAGAGTAGATTTTTTTTCCCCCAAACTCTTTTGTCTTCTTTCACACATAAATCCATATTTATCAGCAAAGCAGAGCATAAACATTGTAATTGTCTTGTAGTTAGTCAAATAACAAAGAAGAAACATCTTCTCACCAGAAGCATCACTAGCAGAGGAGCACGCAGGGACAGGTGGCTGAGCTGCTAACAAAGTGAAGAGGAGAAATACTTGGCTGGTTATGTACAATTTTCCTGATGTGACTTCCTGGCCGTTCATCACAATAACTGTAATGGAACAAACACAGCTCAAGGTGCTGTGCAGGTCTTCTGAGGGAAAGCAGACTTTGAATCTCGTCAGCAAGAACTTATGTAAAATTCTACCAGTCATTGCTCAGTACGCATTTTCAAGTGCAGAACTGCAAACCCACCTCTTTTTGGAACAAAGGAGGACTCACCATTTTTATAGTTGATGCCAAGGACTGAGGTTTAAGAAAAATCCCCAGTGCTTCCTAGTTGATTAGGGTCTGGTAGATGGAAGATGTGGAGCCACCCAGCCTTGGAGCAGTGGGCAGTGAAAATCTGAGGATCTAGTCCCTCTTTTTGTGAGACTAACTAAGGGCATGCCTTGTTTTTCAAAGGGTGCTTCATCTCCCACCAGTTCCTGCTAGTGTAGGCCTTGGGCAGTCATGCCACACAGGTTTTGTGGTCCTAAGGGGGAATACACGGGAAAAAAAAACTAACCAGCCGAGCAGAAACCTAAAAAAAGCAGCGAATCCCTTTGCAGAGCTGCCGGCTGGCTGTGCGACACGGCACTGGGCAGGGCCCGGATCAGCCAGGCAGTCAGGGGCTCTTGGCACGCCGAGGGCAGCGAAGCATATGGGACTTTTCCCTGGGTCTCTGCTCCCGGAGCCGCCGAGGGAAGGGGCCCGAGAGCCGCCAGCTCTCGCTCCTTGCCAGCCCATCAGCTCCCACCTCCCGCTGCCCGGCAAAGCGCGCCCGGCGGCGCTCCCGCTCCCCTTTGTCAGCCCGCCTGCGTCAGCGCTAATGCCGAGCTCAGCTGCTCATCATCCCAGCTGATAACGTCGCGGGAGGAATTAGGCAAGGCATGCTGGTAGGAGGGAGAGACAGGGCTTGAGGGAGAGTAATCACAGGCACAGTGATGGGAAATAAATGAGATCAGAAAAAAAAAACCCTCAAGCATGCTATTCTCAGGCTAGAAGGGAGTGTATTTTTAGGAGATGGGGCTGCTTCAGTCCCAGATGTGGGAGCCACGGGATAGCAGCAGGTCTCCCTGGGATTTCAGCAGGGTTTGCTTCAAGGCTGAAATAAGTAAGCTGGCACAGGGCACTTGGCGTTCAGCTGAGTTGCAGAAAAGCTAAATGGGTGGGTTGAGAGGCTGGGCTGTCCCCTTGTCCGCAGATGAGATGTGGGAAGAGGCTGGGGAGGGCTCACAGATGCTGCCACTTCTGCACGGGCGCTGTGCAGGATTTCCCTCTTCAGAGAAAAGCGAAAGGGTTTTGCTCACACAGCTTCTGCCTGAGATTTGGAGCAGCCTTTCCCCATGAAAACAGTGCTAATAAGAAGAGGCCGTGCCGCTGTCGGGTTTCGCCTTGTGGGGGATCAGTGCAATACAACCTGCCACAGTCAGGTGGAACCCAGGGAGGTCCTGGACGTGCAAGCAGCACCATTCACCGCACGGCAGCCAGCTGGAGTCCAGTTCCCAATATCTCCCTCCACAGTAGACAGAGCAGAGCGCTCTGTCAGAAGAAGGTGTGTGTTTAATCAGTTCCTGTGGTACGGTAAAACTCAAATTTAATTTGATTTTTTAAAATACCCTGTGGCATTTTAACCACTGCTGGCTGTAAAGCAGTGTTATATTCCTTCTGGATATTTCTCTACAGAATGTATCTCTTTCTACTGAAATTCAGTAAACATTTTGAAAACACTGTGTCAAGGTCAAGGATGTTTTGCACAATCTTTATCTGTGTAACCTAAATGGACCTGGCAACAGAACAGATTGTGCTCTGAACTTGGGGAAAAAGGTGAAATATTTCATCTCCATCAGTTCTGCTCTTTGTATATGGCAGTAAATTCGGGGTGACTGTCCTTCTCCAAATTCTGTATGGCATCTGGAGTTACAGTCCCTGGCTTGTCTGGTTTTGTGTACCATGTAGCTATTTGGTTCTCCCAAAAGCCACCAAGTGACCCTTGAAAGTCATGTATCCAGAGCACCAGTCTGGGCTGACCACAGAGCCTCAGACCAGAATTCTCAGCTTAGAAAGCTGCCTTTCATTGCACCAGAGAAGAAACAAGCATCACAGTGCAGAGTGAGGTTTTTTTTTAATGAGTATTATGTCATGACTAGCACATCCAGAATAAAATACTGTAATAATTTATGCCCATGTGTTGCTTAATTTTTGTGTGAGTGTGATTAATTTTGGACATACATTTTTCCATATCTCCAAAGGTTCTGCAAAGTTCAGTGGTAAATTATTATTTAATGATCAAAAAATTGCTTTCTCAAATCTTTTGTTTTACTTTTTCTTCTGGCTAACTGACTTCCAGGAGAAACACCATTAAGGTGATGCTGGAATCAAAAACTTTAGCTACGATTTTCCGAGTGACTGAGGGAGAATTGTCAAGGGAAAGGTGTCTGCATATCTGGTCTCAAAAGGTAAGCCCCAAAAGAGACATCTTGATGATTGAATTCTTGGCCAGTGGTTACATTTGGAAGTTCAATTGCTGTGATGGCAAAGTCTCCCTCAATTTTTTTTTTTTTGCTTGACCCCCTAGTTAAATTGCATTTAACACAAAAGTTATTCCATATTGTGTCTTTCCTTTCGAAACACTCCTAGCCTAGGCAGGCATTGATTGCTAACAAGCCCAAGAGGAAAAACCTAGATGACAAAAGTTAAAAAAATATGTGAATGGCTGATAGTTTTGACAGAAAACACTTCATGGCCCCTGAGTGAAAATCATAAGCTCTCACCTGTCAGCTGGCTCATAAATCACCAGATCAGAGCAAGTCCCCATTCCATTTGTGAAAATATTAAAAACAAAATTAATGATTATGGTTTTTATATTGTTTGTTAGTCCTCTGTAGTTGATTATGCACTGAAAAACTTTTCACCATGCAGTGTTGTTCTTGGGTTGTCAGGCAGGGTTTATGGAACAAAGTCATTGGTGTCAAAAATGGAAAGAAAGTTATGTTCATCAGAAACGCACTTTGCACTAGTGCCATTCTCAGCTCCTGTTTTTGGACTCCTGCTGTCTGGTGTTTATGCTGCCTCTGGGATCTGGGAGCAGGAGACTGTGACCGGGATAACCATCCTCCTTGAACAATAAAAGTCTCTCAAATTATACAGCGAGATCTACAAATAATCCCATCAGTTTAGCACTAACATGCTTAACATTTCCACTTCAATTTTTGTTTGGAAAATCAAAAGCCAGTCCTACTATAATCTTTCAGCTGAGCTTCACTTTATTACTGCATTGTGGAGAGTCTTCTGAAATGCAACCTAATTTCATCCCCACCCAGATTTATCTTGTTTCTCCATTCTGCCCAAAGGAAGAGCTTTTTGCAGCACGATGCGTACAGGTGCAGCATGGTGCATACATGTGCAGCATGGCTTTTCATGCAATTGAAGAGCATCTTCCTTCTCTGCAGGTATTCCCTGCAAGAATTACCAATATTTTTCTTCTTTCATTGAAGCTGACTTCTTTCCCCAAGGACTTTGCTCTCTGCAGTTGGAGTACTGGATGCAAATGCAGGACCTGGGAGTGAGGCCCTTTGTTTTCAGTCAGACCCCACAGGGTTAACCAGAGACTTAATTCACCATATAACAGATTAATTCCCTTCCATGAATTCAGCACATGCAGATGCTTCCAGAGAAGCTATAACCAGCAGCTCACAGATGAAGCATGTTGTGGTGCTGCATGGGAGGATTTCATGGCAGGCTGGTCCAAATACCAGGAGTTAGTTGAGGCTTTATGGTGACCTTACCCCTCCTCAATATAAAACTCAATACAATACAAACCCTTCGGCTTAGAAGGAACCCTTCTCTAAATGCTTCCTGTTCCCTGTTCTGCCCCTGCTGTGCTTCTCACATGCTTCATCCCTGCTCTGCCCCATGCAATGATGTACCAGCCAGGAGGGAGAACCCCTCTAGGAACTCTGCCCTCACCTTACCTCAGAAAAGCTTAGTTTTTGAACAAGTTAGGGCATTCCATGGAATCTGGGCCTTAGCAGGGGAAAGCTGAATGGAGAAAGTAAGTGAGGCCTGGTGAAGAGAACACATGAGAGTAAGACTTGCCTCAGGCCAGCAGGAAATACAAAGTGGACCTCAGAAGCTTCTGCCTTGACATCAGGGTATATTTTGAGATGAATTTAAAAAGTAGCTCTAGGTCAGCTTCTGTGAATAAAGGGATTGAGACTAGAGTTGAATGATGAGAGACTATTGACGAAGGAAGAAAATGACTGGCTACAGGCTGAAAGTCTGAAAAAAAACCCATGCTTTTTTAGGGGGGATGTGAGATGAGACATGAAGCACTTGCATTTTGCATTCAGTAGTCTAAAGCAGGAAGCATGACACTTATTTGATTTTATTTTTTAAAATTTCTTCATTATTGCAGAGAAATCTTCAGTAAATCATGCTTGGAAGCTCTGGGAAGTTTGCAAAACCAAGCCCTACTCAGCTCCAGGCATTTACACATGACGCATACACTCATCAGTGCTCATTGCTGTTGTTTCTCTGCCAATCACCTTAGCCAATGTGAAGATGTGTCACAACACTGAGCAAACATGGAAACAGCCACTTTAATCAACCATATTTTCTCCATATGGTAACTTTCCTTTACCATGGTAGTCCAGCTTTCACACAGATTTTATAGAGAGAAAGTTTACAAGCAATAAAAATTAACAGCCAGTATATATGCAACAAACAAATCAACATCCCCCCCATAGTGTGTGCCTGAGTGGATATAATTCAAACTGTGACTAAATTGTGGTTGCATTTCTATGAGATATTTTGCCTAAGGATGTGCAGTGTACACAGTGGATGATTCATTTCAGTGAGAACCAGAGCAGGGGTGACAGGAAGAAGTTCTGAGGACAAGCAAAGAGAAACAGCCATAACAGGAGAGGAAAGCCACACAATGATTGTGTTGCCATGCCCTTAGAGCAGTAACAGGGAAGGGCAGTGAGAGCCTTCATTCCCACGTGCCTGTGAAGAACTTCACTGACTCTTCATCTCATAAAGAAAAGAAAACCCAGAGTCATGTGGTTGGATACTGGGATAGTTCATGTTTCCAAGCTCTCTCTCTGCCTCAGATTGCCTCACAGTTAAATCTCCTCCTCCTCCACACACACCTGAAGGACACTTCTGGGAGCACGTCTTTCCCAGGAGTCTCACTAGGGCTGGGGAGCAGGTGCCTGGCTAGAAGTAATCCTCACAGCTGTCTGCTTCATGTGTTGTTAATACAAGCACATAATTTCCACTGGCATAGATAAGGAGTATTAATGGCAACAAAACAATGAATGTCTGTGCAATCAGAATTTGACGTCTTGCATTTGTCATGCCCCCAAATAGCTTGTTTCCAAATTATACAACAGTTGTGTGGTGAATGGAATTGGACTGTGATAATTTGTATGTATGAATGATATTTTAAGACCCACTTGTTTTTGCATCAGGTTCAAACACTGTTAGGATGAATATTGGGTGGATGGAGGAGCATGGATACATCCTGTTTCAGAGAGGCTTCTCATCCTGTGGTGGGGCTGAGGGATCTATCTCTCCTCCAGGTATTCATTTCATTTTCAGTAAGACTTGGAAAGGAGAAGACAAACCAAGAGAAGACAAACAGCATCTGAGGACATAATGTTTTCAGAGTTGGCTGGCAGTGTTAGTCTGTTGTTCTGTCAAAACAAAGATGATGTGACAGCTCTGCCTGTCAGTCTTTGCCCAAATTTCTCCTTCCTTTCTTCCACTTGCCCTTCTCCTTTTCCATCAGCAGCATCACCTCAGTGAAATTTGGCAAAGGAAGTGAGGGATATTATCTCAGAGATACTAAGTTCCTGCAATTTTTGCCAGAATCAGAAAGAGACCCTGTTTGAGCCCACACTGGGGGAGCAGCCAGTCATTCCATACACAGCTCCCAGGTGCTTCGAGCAATTGCTGCTTTTTTTCCAATGATTTTCTGCTCTTTGCCCAATTGAGAGGCCAACCACTGGTGTTGCCAATGGGATGGAGTGGGACACAGGAAGGGCATGGAGGGATTACAGGAGTGCTGGGTGCAGGAAGTAGAGCCCTGCAGCAGGGGTGGAAGTGGAGCTGAGAACTGGGCTGTGTGAGTACAGCTCCTAAAGTTGATGAAAAGAGAAGGGAATCCAGAGAAAAAGCTTTGCTTATGATATTAACTCATCTTTTTTTTTTCTGTTAGAACTTGGAGTGAATTAAAAGCAGTTAATTTAACTAGATGTTTCATAATTTATGTTCACATAAACGGTTGTTTCTAGTGACTGCAATGGAAATATATTTTAAGAGAAATGAGGGAGGAGAGGAGGAAATATTTAAGGCTCAAAACCAAGGAAAGAATAGGTATCTACATTTTAAATGATTTCAATTTTCAATCCTTAATTCAGCCATGTAACCATTTGCTTTGATAAACAGATCTTGGACTAATTGGCATAATTTTCTTTGTTGCTAAGAGTGAAAGGTGATCTCAGACTAAGTTAAGAGATGCTTTTCAGCCTGCGGTGATTCCATGATAAGGTGAACTTGCAGTAGCTACTGTGAAACTTGTATTTTTGGTTTAGTGGGGACAGGAGAGTACTGTCTCCTCTTGGAGCAGTTTTGAGAGCTAGTGATATCTGATGCCAAGTCAGCAGAGAGGGTTGTCTTATGGGCAAATGCAAACATTTATCTCCAAGCATGAGAACAGTGGGAAAATAAATATGACTATAGGAAATATATAAAAGATACAGAAAGCAAGAATTATTATGGCCAGAGCAGTCACGGGTTACCTGACACAAGTCTGTGGGAACCTAAATTTTCTTGGTTTCATACTGGTGGAATTCCTCATTCTAGCAAAGAATGCTGGCATGGTGACTGCTCTGTTCCATTGTATAGTAACCAGAGGGTGTGAAGACAGTAAAAAGTAACTAAAATAAATTCCTAATTGATGAGTTTTCCTGGTATGCATTCATATTTTTGTTCAATGTACTGAAATATACAATGTTGTTAAATTAAGAAATAAAATGAATTGACAAATTTGACTTAAGTAATTTCATCTCTATTCTTCTCTGAAGACCAGTATGCAGTGTATATGGGATCCAATATGAACTTCATCAATAGAAATTTAATTGCCATCATGGTATCATTTGAGACTTTTCTTTCTCCTGGAATATTTCAGCATTAATCTTTGCATCCCAGCTCTGCACAGCCAAGATGCTGGGTGAGGAATGCCCTTTAAACAGCTCCTCCAGAAACAGTGGAATGTGCCCAGTGATCATCTCCTGCAATTCCAACTGCACACTCAAAATGTCAGGACATTTCAGATCTGCCTTTTCCTGTGTGCCTTTGTTGCTGATGGTGGTGGTGGTGGTTTAGGTGCAGCTGAAGCAGTTGTGCTATATCTGGACAGAGGAAACCACAGCATTTTTGCAGAGCAAGCATGCGCCAGGAAGTTGTCTTATATTCTGTTCCGGCATTAACTCCTAAATTCTCCCATTCACTTCTCTGATATAATTTTGTTTTAAAGCAATCTAACAAAAAACAGGCTTCCTGAAAACTGATAACGTTTTTCTTGCTCTTTTGATAGCAGTGGTGCCGTGCTGTTCCAGCTCGGCTGATCGGCACAACCTTCATTAACTGCTAACCTTTCCTGCGGTATCAAGGGGAGACGGTAGTTTTTCTTTTCCTGATGGAAAAGATTTGTGAGGGCTACCAGAGTGCTGACTTTCTCATTCTCTAAACCCTGTTTTCTGGTGGTTTTCTTTTTTTTTACTTTTTTACCTGGTGATTGCTGGCAGTGTTGAGAGTAGCTGACATTTTGGGATGACAAGAACCCCACCCAACATGAGTGACCACTATCATCAATTCACACAGGACCTCAGATTATTCTAGAGATAAACCAACTAAACAGGAGTGGCAGGGGTGATTATCACATAAATAGCTGGCTCTTTCATAAATAAACCATTTATCTTAAGATCTGTTAAGTAACTTTATCAAGACTGAAAGATGAGTAAATGCCTTAGTGTCCCGGTGCCAGTAAGATAATGTTTTTTGCTCATAATACTGCAAATCCTATATGAATCCCTACTTCAGTTTTTTAACCTTAAGAGTTTTGCGTTTCTCCCTTAAATTTTCCCTGGTGCCTGACCTTTGAGTAGACACACAACAGCTGATGGGAATTTAGAGCTGCCTGTTTGCAAAATCCTTTTCTTGTGGGATGTAATTTCAAGTCCATCTAGTTCACAAAACTCCTGAGTCATCCTATGGCTGGGTGTCTGTCTGTCTGCAGTATTCAACCAAAGTGTTGTGAACTCACAAGGCTCAGGCTCAGTTTTGGAGCTTATCCAAATACTTGCACTGGGGAGAACATTTCTTGTTTTCTGTGGAGAATAAGACCTGCAGGTTGGCCATCACTTTCACATTGTCTGGCAAATTTTGGCCAAATTTTCTGGAACCGTGAAGGTCACAAAAGTATTGTTGTCCTATGATTTCAAGGATTGTCAGTCAGGGAGTCATTTGAACTGCTTACTGAAGGTACTATGTTCTGGCAAGGGAAAATGGGTTTAGTTTTCTTTTGTATTAGTTCATGCTACTCATTAGCCAATTAATTAAGAAGGAAGACTTTAAGTCACAGTAACTTTTCATCTCAAGTCCTATTGCATGCCACATGCCTGTCCTTCACTTGGGTGTCGCTCCAAAGTCAAATCCTACAGCTCTCCCATCTTGCTTTGAAGCACAGGCTAAAAATGAGGCTTCTGCAGAGGTTTCAGCATACAGAGGTTCACTGCATTGCCATTTATGTATTTCCCTTGAATCCAAGTGGCAGAAAGTGCAGCAGTGTAGGGCCTGATGCCTTTGCTTAACTTTTGTGTTTCCTGGGCCTTTATCAGGACAAACAGCCATCAGAGTTTTTCCCCCTTTTTCATGAGCTGCTCTGAATACTACTTCAGTCAGCTGCATCTGCAAATCTTCCTGTGGTTTTAGAAACAGAAGCAGAGGAGCAACATTTAATTTGCAGCTTCTTCTTCTTAACCTCAAAGGGGAAAGGTGGTAACTGTTAATTGCATCACAGCACGCTTCTGCTGGTGAGCTCAGTTTGCTCCGACTCCAGGTGCCCTGGGACCACCAAACCTAATCAAACCAGATTCAAGGCACCACAATTGCAAACCTAAGCCCAAACCACACTGCACAATGTCTGTGTTTATTGTTCCTGTGGATTTGGAGGCAAGAAATCATTAACCATCTCTCAGAGCTCCAGGTTAATGGACACGGATATAAAAGATTGCAGGAGTGCTGATATATGTTCACTGGTGAGGGCAATCACATGCTGAAGATATGTATGTGGCAGTTCTTTCCAAAAAAGCTCAAAGCTGTCCAGATCAGCCATGTTGCAAGAAATTGATTGCAAAATCTGTTTTTGAGGCACTATTCTTTTATTTTGAAGTCATGCTGGACCTCAGGGATTTTGGTTTTTTAGAGATTTGGTCTTTTTTGTTATCTAATTCTGGATACTGTATAGACAATAGCTAGGTGGTTTTGTGTGAAAGGCTGCAGGGGCAAGATTCCAGGGTGGCTTGTGCTAGGTTACAAACTCTTACTGTTGTTTCTGCCAGGAGTGACCATTCTCCTTTCTCTCCTTCCCTCCTCCCTTCTCCCTGCTCATTCCTTGCCAAGAATAGAGCTGTCACTGTATGAGGTGAGAGCTCTAAAGGACTGTGCAGCTTTAGAGCAACTCTCAGGGAAGCTGTGATGATGGAAGTACAATTAAAATTGGGTATATTCTAATTAACCTCGGGAATATTGCCATCAGGAATGCAGAGTATTCTCCTGGAAAAGTTGCTTTTAAGTGGCTGACTGTGTGTTTGTCCATGAAGCTGTTAGCAAACCACATAACAGCTTTGGGGGAAGCTTGTGAAGACAGTTCTACTGCTGAGTAGGCTTCCATCAGAAAAGGAGGGGTGGGAAGCCAGCTCGGGTGCTGAGAGGCAGTCTGTTTCATTTAGGAAATACAGCAAACAGCCTTATAGGGGAGCAAAAGAAATGGAAGAAACCCAACAGGGCTCTCTGTATAATGGCTCAAAAGCTTTAAGGGCACCTCACCCAGCAATACCAGGCAATTCCAGACTGATGATTCCTTAATCATTGCACACAGATGAAAGCTTTTTTTCACCAGAACAAATATCAAATCCTACTGCCATGCACAGCAACATAAACTGGTGAATTATTTTAGCCTATCTACAAAACTAATCTGAAACAGACTGGCAACAGACAATAATAATGTGCAACCCTGGAGCTTTACTGCTGTTCATTATTTTTTTATTAGTGAGTTCAAAACCTCTTCTGTGTAAGCTGGAAAGGTCCATTTCAAACAGCATTGCAGGGTGGTGTGGGGCATTTTCCTGTACTGTCTTGCCTGCCTTAGGGCCTGAGAGGTTTGTATTTAAAATGTCTCTCCCTTCCCCCTCGCCCCTTTCCAAACCTAGAGTTAATCTGTTCCCACACCTCAGTTTGTGTGAACAGATGCCTCCGTCTCTGAGCTCACAATTGCTGGCTGGGAAGTGATTCAGCCACTAAACAGTTGTAAGAGAGCAGGCAAATAATCACTGGGTATTGCTGACATCTGAAAAAATAATCTCGTGTTCACGACTTTGCTAGCAAATGAAAAGGGACAAAAATAGAGGCCCAAGCTCCCTTGGAGAACGCCTCTATCTGAAGGCACCTGTAGCCAGGAGCTGTTCTTGCTAGTTCCTTGCTACAGACAACTTCAAATGCAGCTATGCTCAAAGGATGAGTCCCTCTGCATGCAGCACTGGACCTGAACAGCTGGACAACAGCCCCACATGGACAATTCTGACCTTCAGAGCAGGAAGAGTGCTGAAAGAACAGGATCACTATGGTAGCTATGGAGGTTGCCTCCACATCTTCCCACTGTTGTCTTCTATCTTGCCTACCATTCTCAGCTGGAAAGTTTAACATATACAGGAGCATTGCTAGCTCCATGGATGGTCACTATAATGGCAAATAGATGGAGCCACATGGGATGTGGGGATGTGGTACTCCTGTACCTGGGGGAAGTGCTGCAAAGCACCACATGCTGCCTTAAGGGAAGCCAAGCTTTGCTAAAGATGCCATGAAGAAACAAGAACAAAAAAAAGCCCCCAAACTTGTGGGTTGCAATGAGCCAACAGAGGGTTGAAAATGTTTGTGACTCACTTTCTCTTTTTGTTTTTTTTTTTAATCTCCGCAATAAGCAGTTTGTTTTTATCGTCTTGAGTGTTTTGCATGCAGTAAATTCATTGGATTAATCTTGAATAGTGAGTAGTTTCTTAGTCAAAGTAGCTGAAATAGCTTTTCACAATTTATTAATCATTGGAGATGCATATTTTTCCTCCTTGATTAAATTGTGTTCTGTTTCACAAATAGAAATTTGGAGATTAAATTCACACAGAGATATTAGCAAAGAATGTCAGTTTGGCAATTTTTTGTATTGTGTAATGTAAGTGCAAGAGGATGAATCCAGCAAACAGCCAAAAATAAAACAAAAAACTTGTGCCAGAGCAATAGCACCCCTGCAGCATATTGACTGCAGACATGTCTTTTGTAATCTCTCCACTGCCATATTCTGTTTAAAAATAGACAATTTTTGGGTGCCACAATATAAGAAGGAAATAAAGCTATCAGAGATAATTGAGAGGAGGACAAGAAGAATGAAGGGTCCATAGGGGAAGCCATGTGAGGAGCAGCTGAGGTCACTTGGTCTGCCCAGTCTGGACAAGAGGAGACTGAGGGGAGACTTCATTGCAGTTTCCTCACAAGGGGTAGTGAAAGAGCAGGTCCTGATCTCTTCTCTGTGCTGGCCAAGGACAGGGCCTGAAGCTGTGCCAAGGGAGTTTTAGATTGGATGTTCAGAAAATGTTCTTCACCCAGAGGATGGGTGGGCACTGGAACAGGCTCCCCAGAAAAGTGGTCATGGCACCAAGCCTAACAAAATTTAAGAAGCATTTGGACAATACTCTCGGGCACATGGTGTGACTTTTTGTGCTGTCCAGTACAACGCCAGGAGCTGGACTCGAGGACCCTTGTGGGTCCCTTCCAACTCAGGATATTCCATAATTCTATAGTAGTTCCTGTTACTGTGGTCCTCTCAGGCTGATAAATCTAGATTTCAGTCAGTCATCAAAATAAAAATAATGAACATAGACTGTAGACCTAGTCCTAAATTTCTTTTTCTCTAGATGGGCAAAACTATGATCGAGAATCAAAGTACTAATGTGTGATGGAACTGGAACCCAACATCTAAGCCTCTCCAGACCTCTCCAGAACACATTAGTGTTCTTATGTAGTGTGTGTGAAGTGACCACAACTTTGGAAGGAAATTCCAAGATCCACAGGTGAGGCTTTTCAGGTGAGGATTGTATGTATTATTTGAAGATCCAAATCCTTTATATAGATATTAGGGCTGACTTGTTCACTAAGCACTTTTTTGCCGCCACAAGGAGAAATGGATTGGCATAGATGTTGTTCTGCTATACAGGTTCCACAGAAAAATTCTCACTTTGCAGAGACAGTACTGAGTATTGCCACTCTAATTGCAGATAAGTATCTGCACAAGAGCCTGTTTCATATGGCATTGAACCACAACTATATTGATTTCACTCCCTGAGCACAGCAGCCAGTAGCTGTCCTGTTAACAGGAGGCCCACAGGGTTCTATTTCTGGTTAAAAACGGATTATTAGTTTTCAAGTGATTATTAGTTTTCATCATGATAAAATCCCATCTACAATTCATTCAAAGAAAAAAATATTTCAGCAAGTAGAAATTGTTACCATTACCTAAAGTCATTGTGAGTGCTCACCAGTTTCTTGCTCATATAAGTAGTACTCAATGATGTCCTGCAAGCCAACTTTGAACCAGGTGAATTAACGGAAGGAGACATGAACATCTTACTATGAGCCAGTAAGTGGACCACTATGGAAATTACCATAGAAAAGAGGTTTTGGAAGGACTCAAATGTTGTGCTTAAGAGAGCTTTGAAGCTCCTTGACATAAAAGAACCTCTAGCAGGAAAGAGTTTTGTGCCAGGAATTAAAAGAGGGTAGTTAAAATAACAAGTGTTTAACTCTGTTTTTCATCCTCTCAAAATATATAGAAAATACACTAAGGAATGAGAGGCATCATATTCATCACAAAAATGATGTTGCAATAGGCTCCATGCACTGACAAAGCCCTCGGAAGCCTCTGTGGGTATGTGGCCAGCCTCTGGGGCATGCACTGAACCTTACATGTGCAAATATAGCTGTAAGAGCCACCCCACACCTGGCCCACACACACTCCTACATGCTCCCAGGGTCGCTGCTGAATAATAAAGAGCAGAATGATGTATATGTGTCTCATGAGTAAGTCTGGACTGAATTTTAGCAAAGTCCTGCATTCCTGGGAGGAACTCCAGGACCATTCTCCTGGATGTATCACAGATCAGCTGAGATGCCCTGCCACAGTTCCCAGCATGACCAGTATCTATCATATGGCCGTGTGGGCAGAACTGGATCCTACCCACTACTTCCTGCTGAACAGAACTCATTTCCCGGCCTGGCAGTCCAGCCTGGATCTTTGAAGTGCCAGCACAAAAGACATCTTGAGCAGCATCTTGTTACAGGCGACATATTTGTAACTGTATTAAATTCACAGGTTGCACCAGACTAGGAAGAACTGTGGATATGCTGGAGAACAGAATTATAAATCAAAATT
Source organism: Zonotrichia leucophrys gambelii (assembly GCF_028769735.1). NCBI lineage: Eukaryota > Metazoa > Chordata > Aves > Passeriformes > Passerellidae > Zonotrichia > Zonotrichia leucophrys. Next base: position 58,517,291 of record NC_088172.1, read on the forward strand.
AATTTGAAAAATGTGGTGAATTGAAGACCTCCTTCAAAATGACATAGAATATGGAAAAGTAAGGTGGACGAATGCAGAAACACAGGGATATATCTGAATTGCATGAATAGCAGCTTTCCAGGGATGAATTCTGGTAGGAATTTCAGAAGGTAACAAGTTGACAAGCAGTCAGAAAGATCACACTGAAAAGAAAATAGCATATTGCAGGGTGGGGTGTACATTGGAGCACAGCCTGGAAGGCACATTAAAAGTAACTCTGGACTGGACTGGAAGTGGACATTCAAGTAAGATTTACTCAACTGGGTCTCTTCAAGCACCAAAACCCTCCTTCCTCTTCTATTTGAAAGAGCAAGACAGATGCTGAGTAAAACTGGTAAATTGGGATGAATTCTGTGAACAGCAAACAGTACCAAAAGAGACTAAGTGAAGCCAAAGATCATGCTATGGACTCGTTTACCAGCAAAATTATTATGACAGTTCAATCTACCTCCCAGATTCACTTTTGCAGTCTAAAAGGAAAAGCAGACAGCCTCCTTTCCTGTTTCCAGATGGAAGCAGCAATATACACATATGAATGTTGGCCTGATTTTTTCGTTTGCCCACAGTTTTGTCCTGTGCCTGCTTGAAGAAAATTCGGGACCTCCCATTGACTTGAGTGGAGCAGACCCAGAAGAAGACATTGCTGCATAAATCCTCTCCAGCATATTTGCAAGGTATTGTGCACAGCTACAAAGACCTCTCTTCAATGGGAGTATTAATTTCAGTCTTCTCTTATTTAATTAGTTCATATAAACTCTCTAACAGCAGCTCAGTCAGGGCTCCAAAAACCTCTGCCAAAGCCTTCAGTGAAATCCCTCCTTTGCAGACAAAGGTATCAGAAATTTGCTTTCATTTACCTTCCCACACTGACCTCTAGCATTGCTATGGTTCTTATACTCTCAGAATTTGACTTATCACACAAAACCAACACTGTACAAGCCCAAAACTTCTTAATCTCGGTGGTAGACTTTGTATGCAGTTTTTGCTTCTTATTTTCTGCATTTTTTTCTCAGTATTTTAATTTACATATGCTTAGCCCATCCAAGCTTTGTCATATTAATACAAAAAATATACATAAGTAAACCTGCCTTTATTGCCTTTTCTGCCAGTTTGGGTCAGTAAATAATACGATGTTATGATAATATTTTGGAGTTGGCTATGGCATTATATAGTGATGTCAGCCCCACAGCAGGGGTCTTTGTAGTGTGAAAACTACACTCAGTCATCTGGGGTCGCAGGAAAGGAACATCTGGGAAGAAGCAAATCACATCTGTTGTTTCCAACCTGCTCACTTCAGCCTAGCAAGAGCCATCTGAAAAGCAAGTTTTGGACTGCTAAGAAATACGTGATAAAACATAATTTGCAGGAGGTTTTAGGTTGACTCACCAGGTCTTGTAGCTATACTGTTTTACTGTTTCCCCACGCTAGGATCTTTTCATTTTTTGCTCCCTTACCTTGTTTTTTACTTAGGCATTCATTTTTAACAACCTTTGTATGAAAAGCACTGTAGTGAAGTGAGTGGTAGACAAAAAGCTTTCCCTTGGAAAGCTCAAGGATGATGCAGGTATGGAAGTAATTTTCCTTATTTAGAAAGGAATGCTCTATCAAGTGCCTTGTGATTGAAAAAAATTTGACCACTATCTTAAAAATCATAATAATAGCAGCTAGTACGTGAAGAAGGCTATGACCAGGATTTTGAAGACTGGTACCTAAAATGGGTCCATTAGCATTAGTCACTGAAATGGATCCCTTGGGGCCATTTTTTGGGATTTAGGCTCCTGAGACTGGCAGGCTCAGCAGACTCAGTGTACGTAACAACTAGGATTTTTTACTTTTTTTTTTTTTTTTTTTTTTTTTTTTTTCCTAAAAGTCAGCAGTTTCTCTTCCCAATAGCTGGAGCTCAGACACTACAGCTTTGAGTTTTTCTGTAACCCTCAGAGGTACTGCTTCCATCTGGAAAGTTAGGCTTTCAGTTCACCGGGCCCAGAAAATAACTTAAAGAGGAGGCAAATCAGGGAGAGCTATGCAAAGCTTTCTGATACTTTGTGTAATATTTTAAAGTAATACAAATATCCCAAAGATGTCAGAGCAATATTTAATAAAACACTGCTGTCTCTCAGGTCCATAGGAAAACAGCTGAGATTCCCTGACTTCAGAAGTCATCCTGAAAATTATTTTTACCCCAGAATCCTATAAAATGACTAAAAAAACCTCCAACAGCAGCTGTTTTCTATGAAAAGATATTGGATTTTGGTAAAATTTATTGCTTAATTATCTAATATGGAATCTTCCCAATATGGTTATAGTAGGAGTCAGCAGATGGCACTGTTACTCATAGTGATAAAACTTCTTTTTACAGCTGTGCAAAACTTGCTACTCTATTGAGAAGTTCTGCATTGCTGCTCATTTTCTAGTAAAATGTCCTTGGCCAAAAACTAGACACTGACTCCCCACCTCACCTTATCAAACCAAAGAAAATACTTGAGATGGATCTGGCCTTAGAAAAGTGTTCAGATTCCCAAGAAAGGAGGTTGTTTGCATGCTCTCTGAGTACCTCTGCTGAAAACAAGGACTGAGTAAAGGGAATAGTGATCCTTGTCAGGACTTGTCTGCTGGGAAGTTGGTGCTTTCTAGGATGCTGCTGCATGAGCCACATGGAGTCATTCTTGGAGGCCAGGAGCACTAATGGAGATGGTGAAGGGGATTAGTTGTGGTAGTGCTGAGGCACTTTAAAGGACAGTAAGAAGGCTTTGGAAATGAGATTCACCAACAAGAAAACTGTGGAAGCACCTGAAAACCTGAGGTAGAAACACAGGTAGAGAGCATCGCAGGGGCAGCAAGACTGGAAGTGTACCCAAAGGTAAAGCCATGGGGGACTCAGTGATGATTATTCATTCCCTGGGAAGACTCAGCACCTCTCAGGAGATTTCTGGTCCAGTCTGAACTATTTATCATGCTGAAGCTATGGATGGAAAGAAACAGTGCATAACACTCAGTAATTTTCTCAATAATTGCATCTGTCTTCATTAAGGTTGCTTTTTTCTCCTATGAGTCTTGTAAAATCTCTGTGAACAAATTCCACTTGTCAATATTTCACTGGTGTTTCTGGCTTCTGTTATTAAAATTGTGACATCAGTCACTGTTAATGATGAGCAGACAGATACAGACACAGAGACCCTTCTCATCTCAGAATGGCTGTTCCTCAGATAAAAAGGATTTTACTATTTGACTGAGACAGCATGATGCATAAATCATCAGCAGGGTCTGTACCTGGTGAGGACAAAAACTGGATTATAGGAATCTCACTGGGATGTTCCCATCTGGCTTCAATTCTTTTTACATGCAAATCCACAGTGATCCAGGTCCCACCGGAGACCATTTGAAATGCAGCCACAGCTGCGCCAGGTGCAGGGAAGTCCAGGTGGAGGCAGAAGGAGAGTTAACAGGGTTCCTTCTTCCTCTCCTTCCTCATTTAAAAATATCTGTCTTGCTGTATTCCTGCTTCTGTCAGTTAATGTCAACATCCCATCTACAAGATACAATACAGAGTCACTATGCCCTGTGGAAATTTGGAGAATGGATTCTTTCATCAGTCTTCACAAAGTGCTCACAACTGGGTAAGTTTATAGGCAATTAAGAAACACAGTGTTCTAAAAATAACAGCCTATTTATAGTCTGTTTATAAGCTGTTGTGTTGCTACCATTGTGGTCCTAGTTTTCTCTAGTTTGCAAGACATATTACAGGGTTTTTTGGTCTTAAAAAAGAAAATAAAAGAGTTAATAAGGACTTCTATAATGGTTGACTGGATTAATGTTATGCTTTAGGCTCTTGATTTTCTTAGATTCTGCAGCCAAATTGTTTTTCAGTTATAAAATTTACGAAATCTAAAGGATTAAAAATTACTTTTAAAACTGCAGGAAGAGCAGAGGCTATATTCTCAATCTGCTTGCAAAAATCTGTTGCTTGCTTGTGTCATCTGTCCTAGATTTGCCCACTCTAATAAATATTTGCACCATCATTGATTAGGGCAGCAGTGGACAGTAGGAAAAACTGGTAACATGGACTGAGAAAGAAAGAAAAACACAAGTGTGTAACAGACTTCTATTTCTGTTCATGGAGTTTTGCATCCAAATTAATATTTTCTGATCTTACCTTCTCTGTAAAATTTCCTTTAACTACTGGCTGAATTAAAAAGCGAAAGCTCCATCCAGATGATGAAGGAGTGGGAACTGGATTCTAGAGAGCTCCCTATTTACAGATTACTAAATTATATGAGGAACACTGCTGAACAACATGCTGAGCATATGTTCAATAAGAGCTGCAAGATTGAAGACCTGCTAAAATCATTTGGAAACAAGTCACTTGCATGGCTTCCTTCATAGGCCTTTAGGCAATTATGTATTTAAACTCTCAGCATCTCTATCTTCTATTTGAATGAGCAAAGGGCCACAAAAGAAATCCTTTTAAAATCTTATTCAGTCAATGTCCACTTCTGGGGTTTTATTCCTATCGAATTTTGGTAGGTTCAATAACTTTGGTTGAAAGAAACGCAGTCCTCCAGTGCATAAAAGAAGAGGTTGGAGGAGTAGGGTGAAAACAGACATTTTTATAGTGAAGTATTATTATAGATAATGATTATTGTGCTGTAATCATTTGGATGAAAATTGCAAGGTAATGATGCTTAAACCTTTCAGTCTATGTTTTGGAACCAGTTTAAAAAAGAAAAGGCATCACCTTGTTATCTAGCAGCCGTTTGATGTCATGTGGTGTATTATGAATTTGGAGACCACTTTTCTTGTTATGTTTGTTTCTTGCACTTTATTGTTTATGCTTTGTAAGGCTTTCATTGATAGGACCCAGCTCAGGTAGTTACTTGGCCTTTTACTATTGCTCCTGTTTAAGGACCAGTATCTTGGGGAATATCTGCTTTCAGGACAGAAGGAATGGATGCATTACTTCAATGAAAAAAGTACTCATTTCTGAATTGTTTGCTGGGCAATAAAGAGTTGGGGCAAGTTATCAGCAAGGTTTTGTCTGGGTGTGTATCAGATTATTTCTGTGTTAATGTGAATTGTTCATGGCCAAAGCCAACTTGCAATTTAAAGGGGAGTTCTTAAACCATCTTGCCTTCTCCTCCCTCCCCACATTTAAAGAGGGAATTATAGAATTGTTTGGGTTGGAAAAAGCCTCTAAGACTATCAAGTCCAACCATTAACTCATCACTGCCAAGTTTACCACTAAGCCATATTCCTTAGCGCCACATCCTTCAAACACCTCCAGGACGACTCAACCACTACCCTGGGCAGCCTGTTCCAGTGCTTGGCAACCCTTATTTTTCATAATATCCAATCTAAACTCCCCTTGGTGCAACTTGAAGCAATTTATTCTTGTCCTATTGCTTGTTAGTTGGGAGAAGAGACATAATATGTACAAAAATTATTATTTATGACCTCAAGACAAATCTTTCTGATGCAAGAATATACAGATGTGAATCCAGTCCTTCAGCTGCAAGGCTTGCCTCTGCACTGAGCAATGCCTGCTTGCCTGAGCAGTCTCAGTTAGCAGGTTGAATAGGGCTGGTGATTTGGAACTTGGTTTTACTGTTCTCCACTGATGTCCCTGGATAGCACACTGCAGCTGGCAGGAGTGGAAGTGTCACATATTGTCAGGATGTCTGTTGTCTCCTGGCCAGGGAGTATTTTCTGACAAGGCTCTCGGACCACACAGAAATGAAGAATGCAGCCCCCTATGTGAAGTGTGGAGACCTTGGTCTAGGATATGTAAAAGCTGGGGCAAAGTGAGCCCTTTATGGCTTCCAGAGAGACTATTTTCATCAAAGATGTGCTGACAGAGACATCTGTTTAAGTAGTGGTAGCCCTTTTTACAGGGCTGGCATGGGATTTGTCTTCTGTCAGCACCTCTGATTGGGATTTCAAAGATGTCATTATTTGGAACCAAGCAAACTAGAGGGCTAGCTCATCCAAGGAGATGGCTCAGGAACAGCCTTTCTGAATGAATCAGCCAGATCTCTCACAGAGTTATTCTGTAAATTTAGAATAAAGGCACAGGGCTTCGCTCCCATTTCAGAAGGGAAACAAGCCCTTTCCCTTCCCAGGGAAGATTTGACCTCAGCCATTCTGTTTGGCACAGCCTTGTATTATAAGATTCTTGAAAACTTCAGCCTAAAGGCAGGTGATCCTAAATCACTTATTTTCTACTGAAATATTTAAGGATTATTTTAAAAAAGAGCCTTAGCTTATAGTGTGTTTTGTAGGCGAAACAAGCAGGAGAGCTGTCCCAGGTCATATTTTGCTGCAGTGCTTGCTTGGTGAGCCTGTCTGTCTAATTTCAGAATTGCTGATTCATTTCCAGGCTTTGAAGCTAGTGACCCCAAACACAGCCCTTTTCTAACCTGAGGAACATTTTTTTAATGGTATGTAGACAAATGACATGTTAATGTAAATCATCAGACTTAAGCTAGAGTTAATCTGATTTGCTTCATTGAAGGCAAAACAAGCAAATTCCTTCAAGGCTGTTCCTCCAATTCAGACTCCAGTCAGAGCCTCCTTCTGGAGCTACTGTCAGCGCTGGTCAGAAAATAATTGTGCTTCAGCATGGGGAGTGTAGCAGCTTACAGGAGCAATGCCTGGCCCATCCCTCCACAGTCTAAACCAGTGCACAAGGACAGTGCCAGAGTGCTTGCCAGACCTCTCTCCTCCTCCATTATTGCTTTTGAGCTGGGGCATGTGCAGAATTCAGTGAGGCAGAAATATCTCCACTTCTTCCTCTCAGCACATTTCCCCTCTGGGGCAGCTTGTTAATGCTGGGGGGAGGGAGGGTGAGTAGGGAGGGTGTGGAGGGCTGGAAATCAAGCCTGTGAGTCATGCAGGGGGAGTTCATTACAGGTCACACAGCTGCACCCCCGGGCTGAAAAGGGCTGGGTGCTTGCTGAGGAAAGAGTCTCTCAACCCTGGGATTGACATACACAGTAACATGGGATTCTCTAGTCACACAGGAGATTATGGTACTGAAACTGTGTTTCTGAAAGCAGTTAAAAAACAGGTGTAGGGTGCAGTAAAAGCATGGGATTGGTAAATTGCCTTAGAGACATGGAGATCTGAGCTAGTGCATGTGCACATGTGTGTGGGTAGCTTGCGTTAGGAAAGGTTCAGCTAAGAGTAAAGAAAATCCTTAGAAGTGTCCCTTTGATTCTATTTGAATTTCAGTGCACTCTAGAACAATGCATAGGGACTCAGCTGCTTCCCTCAGGGATGGGAAGGGTACAGAGTTTAGAACTTTAGATATTTGCAAGTGCAGAGAGATCTTGCAGAGTCACCTCTTGGCTTCCTACAGGTGAGCTTCTGGATGGAAGCACCGAATGTTTCATCTAAACACAGCAAAGTATTTGATTAAAAACAACATTTTGGAGAAGAGAAAAAACTCCCAAGTAATTAACATCTAATAGAGTGCTCTTCTTCTAATTGCTAGGTGTATGTATTAGCTACCAGTGAAGCAAGTACTTGCAGCTAATTGTGATAAATCTGTCTTTGGAAAATAATCGATTAGAGTGATTTAAATTTAAGCAACCTTAGAGTGGACCTTGGCTCCAGGTATCAAATCCCTTTTCCCTGTGCTTTTAGGTTGTTGTAATTTAATCCTCCAGGGTGTATGTGATTTACCAGGCAAGAACACCTATGCCTTTTATTGATATCTTAACTGTCAATGTAGGGTACAGTTCATACTCTTCTGAAAACAAAATGTATGCATTATATTCACTTATGAACAGAAGAATACTTTTTTCACTCTTCCATAACCATCCATGTTTAAAATTATGGAAAAATAGATATGAAAAGTAGAGAAAATAAAACTTTTTATTTTCTGAGGTTACTGTTTTGGAGTGAGTATTCCTGCCAGATGACTCAGAATTCAAGCTGCTGCTCACTTTGCAATGCCAAGTGAAAGTCAAGTACCAGCCTCACTGATGTGAAAGAGTAGACTGGACTGGACTGAGCTGAAATATCTTGGCAAAAAACCAGAGGTGAACTTGTTTGGTTGTACATGACCATCCCATAATCTTTCTGAGCTTTCTTTCAAGAGATACATACTGTAAAACAAAGATAGAGCAAGAGAAAAGGCTTACAGGGTCACTGCCTACAGTTTTTAATAATGAAAAATTGTTTGAATGGTCTACTATCCATCTTCCGTAGCCTGCAGCTAACTTAGGTAGAACATTAAGTATTTATCTGTGAACTTTAAATTTCTGCCTGGACAGCATGATGATGCCCTGAAAGGAAACAGTTTTTTTGACATTACTTCACATAAAATTCTTGTGAATCAGCTGGGAAATATGGTCTTTAAGAAAGTGGGTTGGATGAAAAATTTGTTTTTTCCAGATAAGCTGCTCTCTGGATGTGGTTATCAATCTAACAGCTTCAAAATTGAAGGAGATACAAGTTGGATCTTTTTATGAAAGAATGTTTTCTTGTTTTGTTGGTTTGTGTTTTACATAGCACAAAGGAAAAAATGTGATCTCAACACATGCAAAACAGAGCAAAAACCTCTGAGTTCATGGAGCATTTTTCACAGTGTGCTTTAACTGCTGCAACAGAGGTAGAGATTGGGTGCTAGGAAAAAACCCTAGCTCAAAACAACAACCTAAAAGTAAAGGTAATAGATATATTCTTAGACCTCAGAAGCTGAGAAGGTCTCTTTAAGAACAGATTGGACAAACATTAATCCGAAATGACAAGACTGAAGCTGAACTGGGCACACACTGTGCCACTTCATAGAGTCCTTTCTAACCATCCTCTGTATTGTGCTATAACTTCAGATAAAGCTTACATTTGAAAAGTACCCCACACATACTGTCTTCATGGAAAGGTTAACTTCTAAATGGCTGAAGCAGAAGTGAGGTCTTTTTCTCCTAAGGAATTGAAAAATACTAAATTGATAATGATGTACTGAGTCATTCTTTCCACTGCACCATCAAATTACATGCTTGCATCTGTCAGCCATATGCCATTCCAGTCTTTCCTGTCTTGATTTCATTAATAGCACTGGGCCAAACCAGGCAGAATTCCTGTTTGTGTAGGCAGGTGACCTCTCTCATTAGTATCTTCTTGCTTTCTGTTTTAGTGAGTATAGCCCCAATAATATGACATTTCAAAATCACATACCTCATTAATAGATGTAACTTAGTTCCTAGATGGCAGAAATAAAAATGCCCTCTTAATTTTCAGTTCCCTGCTTCTTGCACCTTACAGGTAACCCATTTTTGCCGTGTTCTTCCTGAATTGCTTGTTTTGTATCTCATCCCATAGAGTGGGACTGCTAATCTTAGGAGGAGCTTTGTAATACTGACAATGATTTTGTCTGACATGAATATGAACTGTATGCTTTGTCTGGAAATAATTATGCTACTGGATTGATCTTTTACTGAAGTGATGGCCTGACCTCCCTACTCTGAGTTGTTTCCAGAGAAAATGCTGTGGGACACATGCAGGAGGCTGTTTTTGTAAGGCTGGATGACAGGTCAGAGATATGGGATGTAATTGTTCTCTGGCAAAAAAAAAAAAAATAAAAAAATTCACAGTAGGACAGATACGCCAACAGACCTTTGCTGCTTTAATGAAAAGGCACCTAAATGTCTGCTGCAGTGCCCAGAAAACTTTTGGAAGATAAAGCCTAGACTCTCTAACACAGATAAGCAACTTGGATATAATTGCAGATTTGAGACTGGGGATGGAGTCGTTTTGCTTGAATCGGTGAATATCACTCCCAATTGTATCACCTTGCTAACAAGGCATTGTAGTGGGGTTAATTCTTAACCTTCCTCCTAAGTGTTTCTCAAGCGTTTTTCTGTGCCCATATTTATCATCTGGAAACCCTCAGACTGCCTTGTGAAAATCCTTGTGATTCAGGTGGGTTGTCAGTAATTGCTCCACTGGTGCTGCAAGCTGTGGGGAATGGACCAGCCACCAGTAGGTTTCTGTGTTTTAAATACTTGGAAAGTTCTGAGAAGAGGTTAGAAAGAAAAAAATCTTGACATGTACGAGAAGAAAAGTGGTGCACTGCTGCAAAAATTGTGGTGCAATGAGGAAGCTCTTTATATTTATAATATTGTTCAGAGGTCTAAGTCATGCTACCCTAAGACATTTCCTCCACAAGTGAAAAGGAAGGATTTGGATCTACTGAATGTCATTTATCACAGAGGACTCCAAGTTAGTAGGGTTTTATTTCCTGTTTATGTTTTGTTTACTGAAGGGGCTGCTTTTTCCAAAATTATGGTTCCCTGACCTGTCTTAATATTCAGCATAGTTCTGTGGTTTTACAGTCTCTTCACATTAAGTTTACAGTAAAGTTAATATGATAAAATGACATTGTGCCAGAATCTCTCAACATTTTTTTATTTAAAAAAACATTTTCAAAACCACAAAACAAACTGTATTGCTCTCAAAAGAAAGGGGACATTCAATCATTTCAGGACTTATTCAACTGATACGGAGGTGAGTTGCTTTGCTTTAGGAGTGTATTTTGAAAAGATCTAGTCTCCACTTAAAGCAATTTCTTACATCCCTTCTCCGTCCTCAGCTTCACCACTGACAGTGCTTTTTCCTGGCATCAAGACTTTGGCTAAGAGAGATTTATAGTTCTTTCCCAGAACAGAGTAGATATTTGGCCCTCCTATCTAAGTCTTTATTTACATACCAACTACTTCTGATTTGGGAGTCTTTAGGCTCTTTGAGAGGAAATGTTATTATTTTTTTCCATTTATATCTCTATTTTATTTTTATCTCAGGTTTTATTCATCTTTATCCAGGGCTGTTTTGCCAGGAAGAAAATGTTGACTTTAAATTTCCGTTTGTTGCAGGAATGCACTTTAAAAATCCCCTTAACAACAAATGCCAGTTCCTTTGAAATTATATTACCCAACTGTTGTTTAATTTGCAAGAAATAAATAAAACCTCCAAAGGTACATAAAAACATTCTAATGCTTTCAGCAGAACTAGCAGATTTTCAAATCTAATAAAATGTGGTCAAATCTATTTCTAGTTCCATTTCAGCATATCTACTTAATATAACCAAACTGACAGAAAAATTATTTATTTGATGCTTGAGATGATAGATATGATCTTTTTTTTTTGGCAGAAAAAAATTTCTCTTGCATTCTGTGCTCACAAGGTTAGGAAGAGGCTTTGTGGAGCTGTCTTGCTATCTTGATGTGAGTCCCTGGACTCTATTTTAGGTATGGACCCCCAGCCACTGACAGCTCTTGGTGCTCTTCTTTGCTGCCGGGAAGAGGGAGGGAATGGATTTGCTCAGAGCAGGTGGCTCGTGGTACTGGAGCAAGCAGCTGGAGTGAGGTCTTGCCTACAGGTCGGATTGTATTATTTGTATATATTGACATGTGTTGGAAGAGGATAAACGACTTTTTACCACTTTTGGGCTAGTGTCACTTGTACAAGTGCCTATAATGCTATAATTTAGAAGCGAGCCACTAATATTACTGTACTATTTCTGAGCTACCTCAAAAAGTGTGGATTTTCTGTGACTTAGAATATTTGTATCAAGTGCTGTGTAAGAGGGCCTTTCATCATGAACAAGTAAATGCCAGACTAAATCATGTAAGAATTACAGAAAGTTCAACGCTCATAACGGCCTCATATGCTCGTAAACTGAGATATATTAATTGGATGGAGTTTCCTAAGAGGAGAGAACATGAGAGCTGGAAAGAATCTCAGCTGAGCTAGTATTGAGTCAATGCCCAAGTGGCTTGAATAGGCACTGATATAACAGTGTCAGAAGCAAGGGAAAGATTTCTAGCATCTGCTAATGAGATAAGAAAAAAACTGTGGAATCTTCACACAGAATCTAAGCTGGGTATTTTTTCAGGAGAAATAAAGTTTTATTGGGATGGTTTTTGTCTCAGTTTGTATCTGGAGACCATATGTACTTCTTTCCTTCTGCTGTTTAGCGTTGAGTTGCTGGTGTGGGATGTTATTCGTGAAGTTACTTGATTAGCTTGGACTGAACCCATCTTGCTGCACTTTCTTCTATTTATCAAAGTATCTATGTTATTGTTTCATTGCAAAGTAGCCAACAGAAATATTAATAGCATGAAGACTTCTGTCTCCATCAAAGTCAGGATTTCAGTTGGGTCAAATCTGTTACCAGAACCACTGGAGAATGTACATCAGAGTAATACACCTTCACTCACCCCCAGCTTCTCACTGGCCTTGAAGGAGTCCCACATTCCGTGAATGGGATTTCTATAGGAAGGTGACAGGGATACTAGACAGCTCCTCTGAATCATTAGATCCTGTAATGCTCAGAAATGCACTTCAGAGTGCTGAGACTGGTGATCTCTTGTCTTTTTACTACATACCAGTGACTTACTGTTCACAGCTATTTCCTGAGGGGGCTGGGATCTGTGCATCCAGCCCCTCCCTGGACGCACAAGCTTTGGACACACAGCACATGTGCTGTGCAGCACACAGTCTCAGTTAAAACCTTTTCCCCTTTGTAAATTATGGACAAGGGCAAGGCAGAAATACACTCATTATTAGCATAGGGGAGTAGGCAGCATACATCTATATAGGTTACTCTCAAGTTCTATACGTGCTGCCTCAAGTGCAAGGGGCAGTAGGAAACTGAAAACATAGTTTTGAATAGATATCCTAGGAACATGCCTTCAATGTACTTCAGGTCTATAAAGACTGGAATATTCCTGAAATTTTCCAGCTTTTCTAGCATTTACACAGGTAACACAGACAATGAATAAAAATTGGCCTTGTTTCATATACCTGTAGCTTCTTCTCCACTGGGGGCTGCAGAAGATGAAGTAATGTGGAAAAAAGGAGGATTTCAAGAGGAGTATTACATGTGGGAAGGGCTTCTGCCCTTAAACCAGTTGAAGAGAAAGACCAAAGTGTTTGAGCAGCAGGGCTTGTCAGGATACTAAGGCAGGAAGCTAAGAGAAAAATCTGTGGGATGGAAATTGCAACAGTGTAATGAAATCTGAGTACAGATTTATGGCATGAAAGAATATTAACCATCTCCTTCCCACATCTATTTCCTTCCTCCCCCCTCCGCTCACTCTCTTCTTTGTGGAAAAGTCCTTTCTTCTCCTTTGATCTCAGACTAGGGTATCCATGTGCACACTGGCCTGGCAAGGGTCCCTGGAACATTCTTTGTGTTTGGAATTGTGCTCTGTGAGGTTTTGTATGGTGCTATTTGGTAGGACAGTGGTAACCACAGTATAGACCATCACATCCCAGTTCCCAGGAACAGTCCCAAGAATTATCTAATTAGCAAGTACAGAGAGCACTGGTATTTACTTTCTAAGATTCTTTGTTGGGTGCTCCTGGGGAGCTGCAGTGAAATGACAGAAGCTCTACTGATATTTAGCAACAGAAAATCTGATTGTCAATTGCCAAAAGGAAACTGCAGTGAAAGAATTACAAGCGATTCAATCTCTTCATCTGTTACATGCTTGGTTTTGTAGAGGTGGTATTCAAATTCATGATACCCCCTCCTTGAAAAGTTGTTGGTTGTCATAAACAGAATTTATTCTTAAATCCAGATAAATTGCTATTCTACATCTGTAGTTCAGATGTATCTGAATTAATGTGGAAGTGAGGTGCCATGCATCTTAATATGACAATAGAAAAAAGGCTGCAGGTCAGAATAGGGGATTGGCTAACTGTCCTAGCTACTATAGCAGTCACAAATGGAGGCATGTGGGAAAGTAAAAAGAGTAGGAACACAGGTAATCCTGAATATTCTCCCAGGTACAGCTATTATTGTCTTAAGGAATGTTGTAAAATAAACCTGTATCCTTTTGTTTGCTTGCAACCTGCCTCCAAATTGCTTTCTTTAATGCTTCCTTTGTTTTATTAGCAAAGAGGGCAAACTAGTGATGCATTTTTAACCCGTTCATGAACATCATGATTTTGTACACCTTCACCATAATCTGCTTTTGTCATCTTTTTTTTGGTGACTGAGCTGTCCAGTCCTCATGTTCATGATCTTCGTTGCTTTCCATCTCTGAATCTGTTCCAGGCTCCCACAAGAGATATGGAGATTGCACTTGTGATCTCATAATACTCTTGAACCAAATGAGCCATGGTATCATGTAGGTCATATTTTTTTCTCTGTTTATCACCCAATAGTGCCTAAACTTTAAGATTTTAAGTACTGCAAAGAATCGAGCTGGTGTGTTCATGGAGCTTCCTATTACATTTATATAGATAAATCCTATGTTTCTATTTCTGTCATAGTCTCAAGGTACCACTTGTGAGTGGTAATGGTCAGCAAAATGGTAAGGACCATCATTTATATGTGAAGCTGGAATTGTGCTTTGTCTACTGTGCATCCTTTGTTATCATCTACACTGAATTTCCTCTGCTCCTTTATTGTCCACTCAGCTCTTTGGCCCTGCTGTTTCTCTGTTGGACCTCATTCTTAATAACTTAATATTAACAAAATGAGAAAACTTTCTCATTCCATTTCTCACCCTCTCCCAGATACTTCACCAGGATGGAAATTAGCACAAATTCAGGCAGAAACATTAGTTAGCAAGCAACATTAGTTAGCATTTACTTCCAACTTCAGTTTCTACTTTCAGCTGATTATCTGTCTATGCTGGCACATTCATCCTTTATGCTGTACTTGCTTGTTTTTAACACTTCAGTTAGATATCCTTTTGGAAATTGAAGTAGTTATTTTCTCCTTTATGAGACTTTTCTACAGAATTTCTTGCCCCTTTAAAATAGTTTTGCAAGGCATCCTATTTCTCCAAATCCTTATTGACTCCTGAAGTTGATCATTCAGATGACTATTATTTCTGCATTTTTTAAATTTATATATATGCCATTTATATATATAATATATATATTTATTTATATGCCATTTACTTGCCCACTGCAGGTCAAGCAGCCTGAAGTTCTCTTGAATCTGTTTGTTAAAAAATGACATCACATTTTTCATGGTCCTCTCATACTGATGCAATGAGAGGCTGCACACTATCCTCGGTAATTCAGTTATTTCATCCTTGAGTTCCTTTAAAGCTCCTGGGTGAATACCATCTGGACTTGGCAATTTGTTAAGTTCATTTTCTGAATTTGTTTCATAACTTATTATACAGTTACTTCAATTTCAGACAGCTCCTCTGAGTCACTCATTTAAAAACAAACTCCCTCAAAAGACCCCCATCTTTTTTTCGTGTTGTTCTGGGAACATGGGAATCTTCCCAGCTTCTCCCAGAGTGAAAAGCTGTGCAAGAAATTACATCTTCTTTTCATACATTTCTGCTCTTACACTATTATCAATTGACTTTGCAATCAATCTATATCTCCGTGGATGTATTACTTTTATCAATTGTGCTTTGAAACATTTATGACTGCCTCACTGTGGGTTTAGATTTTAGTCTGTGGGGGTTCATGGTTTTTTATTCTGTTCATTCATATCTTCCACTTTCTAAGGGCTGCCTCTGTTAAAGTATCAGGTAGAAATATGAAACTCTTTTTGCTCCCTTTCTTAAGGATTTCTCTGTAGATGATATTTCAATATCATCTGAGATGATATTTCAATACCCCCATGCTTTCAATATTGTGGCTTTACACAGCTTTGAGTGTGTGGATGTGATTCTTGTCTTAAAGTTTTTCTTTAATTTTACAAAGGGTTTTGGCTTTTTGCAAGTCATTTTTCTGCCATAAGGAAGAATAGTTTTTTTCAGCTCTGAGTGACTGGGTCATGGATTCCTTGTTTATTTACCTGGAAGCTTATTTCAAATATCAGCTGCAACTATGCACCCACTTAGATGTGCCTTAGAGGTGCACACCTCCATGTGCTCATTGAACATTGTAAAAAAAAAACAACCAACAACCAACCAAAGAAAAAAAACAACCCCAGAAAAAAAACCCAAGTCCAAAACCAAAAAACCACCACATATATGCATACCCATATATGTATATACATGAATTTTATGTATATATGAAATATACATTGAATGAAAGGGAAGTTGTGTTGTGCTCTGAATCTGTAGCAGCACATGAAATGAACTGGCTAATTTTGGATCATTTTTATGATTTTTATGTAGTAGAGGTCCCAATGTGCTTGTTCCATAACCTTTTATATTTTTTTTTCTGTAAATCTCTCTCACTGGGTTGCAGTGACTGTAGTGAACAGTTCAGATAGCTCATAGTTGCTAAGCACCAAGCTGGCCTTCAGTGGAAGGGAAAAGATAAGTGTACAAATTTAAATATACACAAGAAATTGTATTGATCCCTAACTGCATTATTTGCTTTGAAATTATATGAGTTTGTCATTCTTAACGTGCCCTTTATTTCCTTTAGTTGCATATGGCATGTCTTGGAGCATATCTTTACAGGGATCTTAAAGCTAAGGTGACTCAGAGAGGCTTCCTCCTTATAAATTAACAATTTTTATCAGTTACTAAGAAACACAAGCAATATTATCTGCTGGTAGCAGCTCTCTGCATGTGGGCATCCTGAAATATTGACATCATTTGAACCATAAGGGTTCTCTGCAATTACATTTTTAAGGCTGATTAAAACACTAGGAGAGTTGCATATTAGTTTTAAATGTTATTAATAAAAGCAATTCAAACCTTCTCATTGTATATCTGCCATCTTGATGCTCTGAGTCCAATTGATTTGTGGAAACAACCTTGTGTACTATACGTTTACCCTAGTCTTCCTGGGAAAGATGAGAAAAATGCTTAGTAATGAGATGGCTAAAGGAAGACACGCTGCTACCTTCCTAGAGATGAGAAGTTTTACATCTAATGCTTTGATCCTACTGGCCCACTGCAGTGAGCTTTGAGCCCTGTCTGTGCACTGAAAGTACTCAGAATGCATCACAAAAAAAATCAAAAAAGGCTCACCTGCCAAAACCCACTTTTTTTCTTTTTTTGTAAATCCAGATTGTGTTGAAAGGCTTAAACTGAGGAAGGTCAAAAGACAATTTGGTTGTGATAAGGTTGAGGCATTTTAGCTCAATTTTATCTAGCAATCTCGTCTCTTACACTGCAAGTTAAAAGTTCTATTTCAGCGTTTGATCCAGGCTCTAATGCTGTGTTGTGTCGTGACCAGAATAGCAGGCAGGGTGTCACACAGAGGACACCCGCTGCGGGCACCCCTCTGAGAGCAGTGCCAAACCAAAGCAAATATGCCTCAGTCCCTCCAGCTACTGCTGTCATCCAAGAAGAAGGAATATGATTGTTCCCAGTAAATGCGTCTTGACAGAATATGACCAGCACTTCCATGTGCATACACTGTATTATATAATACAGTGTGTAGACATTCCTAGGAAACTTTGCCATCGTTGTCATATTTTCTTTTCCTTGATCAGATGTTGATTTACAAGGTCTTTCTGATCTTTTTCATTAGTGGTAGAATCATAACTTAACATTTCTTTTGGGTTCTAATTTTAATACCAGCATAAATGCTATTGCAAGTAATAGTTTATTTTTTAGTGAGGTTGTTTAATTTCGTGTTGCACGCCTTAATGGCTTGCAGCTGTTGATAGACCAGTGAGAAACTGCAATAGCATTTTCAGCCTCTTGAGTAAGACTTTTAGTGAGGTTAAATTTGCCTGCTTATTTATAAGAAATCCTACATATGGTGAAGTAGGATTTATTTTGCCTGAACGTTGCTCTCTGAAACAGGTCTAGGCAAGTTGGCTCGGACATATGTAGCTGATACAGAGAGGAAAGTTCTTTCTACTCGAGAGCCCTCCCATGCACAGAGTCTGCCTCCTTTGGGTGTGACAGATTGTCCTGACGAGCAGGCTTTGTTTTTTCATTGGCTACATATCCAGCTCATAAATGTCTTTTTGATTGATGTATAAAATCAGAAATGTAGCTGAAAGATTAAGACTTCAGCAATCCTCTGACAGGATTAATCTATGCAGGTATATACTCTACTTTCATTTGCTAGCCAAGCAATACTATTTGCTCAGGTGTGGGGCAATGCTATGCCTTTTTACCTTTGATCTGTGCAAAAACAGTGTTACCTACTGCTCTCAATGTGTAATCCACAACAAACTTCCATATTGGCTGCATCTTGTTGTGTCAGCCCTACCAACTAGCAAACAATTATTATTTGCTGATTATGTCTCCCCTTGTTGACATGCACGGCTTCTTCAAACAAGTCTGAGCTTTCCTGATGCATGACTGTACCCTTTTTCTCTTTCTAAATTGCTAAACTGCTTTTGAAAGAAGGTTCTTCTCTCCAAATGAATGATATTTCTGAAGCAATAACTTACAGTTTGAGTATTTATTTACTTGGATTCCTAAGAAAAACTTTTTCCCCTTACAAAGCAAAGGACTGAAAGTGTTCAGAGACAAATGGAAGATATGAGACACTCCAAACCTTGTATAAACTGGAACAATCTCTCAAAATGTGGGGGCTGCTTCTTAGAAAAGAAGTCAAAGGCACTTCATATCTTTTTGGAGGCACTCTAGAGATAAAAACTAAAGACATCTTAGGGAGTCACAGTCTCATCTTGTCTGCCATATAAGCTTCCCATACAAAGGCATTCTGGTATTGAATGAAACTGCAATGCTGGTACTTGATAGTTTACTTTAACAATTATATTTTTTTCTCCTCTCCCTATAGTTCTCAAGTTATTTAATGGTTAAATCATTGCTTCATGACTGTTGCTGAAGTTAAATTGCAGCAAATTATCTTTGAGGTTAAAGAGAAGGAGAATATATCCAAAGTTTTTTGTCTCTTACATCTCTTTAAGCAGAAATGTGAAAATATTTTCAGCCTCTTCCCAGCAGGGGTTTCAGTACTCAAAGTGATTGCTGCTTCCCTCTTGATTTGGCACTAATATGTCCTTTAAGAAGGCCTGTGAACATCTGAAAGATGAAGAAAGTATTCTCCAGCACCTGCCAGCTTTGGAGTTTATTGCTAGCTGGGGCTTGAAGTGGCAACAGAAGAAAGGAATCATTAGCAGAAAATGCTTGCTACTTTGAGTTTGTTGTTTGTTTCCCCCTCCTTCATTTTAATCATCCCAGCTATGGAACAAGTGATCATTTCCAAGTAATTCTGTCGGGTTAGGGCTGGAATGTCTGAGTGAGCTGACGCTGAGGTTAAAACCATCACCACCAAAACCCAGGACACACTGTCCATAGTCTGCTTTAGTACACAGCCGTCACAGAAATTAGGCAAATTAAATGGTGAGAAACCTCAAAAGCAGAAAGCTCAGTATAAAATGCTGTGAGTTAAGTTACTGTGCAGCAGATGATGTAATTTTGTGAACAAGTATTGTCTGCAAGGCATGTCTAGCTAGTAGGATAATTTTTTTTAACCAAGTCACTCTTAATTACAAAGAAAATATGGCTGACAAATTATTACTATTGAGTTTCTGAAAGAGGCAGTTGCAAGTGGTAATTATAAAATATAATTATACTTAATATAAGTTACATGTAAACTAAATCATATTTCAGCTGCAACCCAAGTCACTCTTTCAAGATTATTACTAAATGTGATGAATAAAGCAGATCTGAAAAGAGAATAGACTTTATGAACCAACACTAAAATTCTGAATTTTATTTCAAAATTTCAGTTTTAATCAAATAATTAGATTCACAGGTGCAACACAGTTGAGAAGACAGAAGATGTTTTGTAGTAAAGACCTTTAATTTTCCATAAACTGATTGATATATTAGATAGGAATAAAATTTCACCCATTTAGTAACTTTTAACAAGTTATTTGGAGGGTCTTGCTTGAAAAGGGTAGCCAAGATTTGCTGGTCTGAGTCCAGATACAATATACAGCTAATTAACTTCACAGAACACCCAGCCACAAAATAACTTTTACATCAGCGTCTAGAACCACATTGTATTTAATATGCACACTGGAAATTTGCAGTCTGAGGGAAATTAAGAGGCAGGGAAGCAATGCACTTTTAGAGTTTTGGGCTCCTCAATCACCTTAATGAAACAAGAAACACAGTTTTCTGGAGGAGTCTAATGGGAACATTCTCAGTTTAGGGGTAGAACAAATATATCCCCATCAGCCAGGTACTTTTCCTTGCCCCAGAAGGAAACGTCTTTTAAATTAGTAACTAAAACCGCCTACTTCTGCCTACAGTTACCTACTGAAGCAGCCTGGCACACGAGAGTGTTTCCTATGTTTGCCTCCATGAGGGGATTTCTCGCCACAGACTTAATATATTACATTGCTGCATTGAAACCAGGGCTGATCACTCCTGTGATGCATTGTTGCCACTGTGATGCATGGCAGTGCAGCAGTGCCTCCAGTCAAACTGCTCCTGGCCTGTAGAAGCAGCTCCAAAGCCATTCATTCCAAGGCAATGTCATGAAGTTGTACAAAGAATCTGATTGCTACCAGGAATCTTCACTTGCTAAGAAAATCTTTTCTTGGAAAACTTATAATCATAAACCCATTAAGGTTGGAAAAGACCTCCAACATCACCTAGTCTAGTCCTTAACTCCACATTGCCAAGTCCACCACTAAACCATATCCACATCCTCACAACATTTGAACGCCCCAGGGACGGTGAATCTACCCCTTTCCCTGGGCAGTGCACTGCTTGTCTACTGCTTCTGTGAAGAAGTTTCTTGTAATGTCCAATCTAAACCTTGTCTGGTGCCACTTGAGGCCCTTTCTTCTTGTCCAATTGCTTGGTACCTGGCAGAAGAGACCAAACTCCACCTCACTACAACCTCCTTTCAGGGAATTGTAAATTCCAACTTGTAACTCATTTCACTTGTCTTCATCTTTTGACCAGTGTAAGAGTCGCTGTTAAATAACATCTATCTGTGGTCCTGGAAGGCCCTGGCACAGCTGCTCTCTGACAAAGGCAAGAGGACCTGAAAGCCCTAAAATAACTCTGTACAGAGACACATAGATGTTCTTTCTGTCATCAGCTGTAGTTGTGATCGGGTGGAATGCACCTTATTGATTTCAAGCAACAGCTTCTGTGTTGCCTAATGCAACAGCCTTCTCTTTGATTTTTCTTTTTTGTCTCCAAAAACTTTCAGAAGTGGCCACAGACAAATTCTGGTACCCAGTTTAGAGGGTGTGATGAGCCCAAGCCAAAAGAATTGGTTTTAAGAAATGCACAGGAAAAAAAATGATCAAGTAAGCTTTTTTCAGTGATGTTTCAAAGTTGGCTCATTTACACTAATCATAATTACACAATGCATACTACCTTTCTCTCTTTTAGGGGAGTGAACGACTTTCTTTTTTCGTTATATTGAACTCTGATTTTTCCTAGTTTAACTTCCTTTGTTGGTGCAATATAGACATAGCATATATAACTATGGTACTGTGTCAGGGTTCTGAATATCCTTGAGTTTCTCTTCTGTAAAGCAAGTAGTGCAAGCACCCTGTTGAGTCACTGGGTGTACTTATTAAATTATGCACCATTTAATAGATATATTTTTAAAAAAATATTTTTAAGTACTTATGCAATTTTATTTCAAATTAATTAAAATTGAAGTAGATAACAATGTGTTCTCAATATGAAAAAAAATAGTGAAATGTGGAGATGAATTAGAACATTTTAATGTGGAACTCTACAAAGCTGCTTTTGTAGCTTAAGTTTTTTCCTGGGTGGCTCAGACTTTGTTCAGCTGGCAAGGCCTTGATTTTAATCAATTAAAGAGAAGCAACGTTTAGCTCTTCTCATATTTGAGCCTTCTAGATCCTGTGTTTTCACACTAAAATATTTTTTTCCTAGTTGGAAGCAATCTGGGAGTCTGCTGGGACTAGGACTAGTACTGGGACTGTGAGTCCCCAAGTTGAGTTTTGGAGCTAAGGTTCAGCACAGCTTCAGTTTTTGTGTTAGCCCGTGCAGGGAAGATTGGAGAGTCTGTGCAAGGTGTCTGCCCGGGCTGGATCTCTGTTCCCCCTTCACTTATTATTTTTTTGTAACTCTTACTCTATGCAAAATGCCAGACATAAATTTATTTCTCCAAAGGCTAGCTGAAGTTGAGAGTTGACTTTGTCTTGCCCAGTTACAGTCAAGAGGTGGACAGCTGGTGAAATCCTGACCCACATGAAGATAATGGTTGTTTTGCTGTTGACATCAAGAGACAACATTTTCTTTCACCAGGCTTTAGCACAGGAAGGGATATCTGTGTAAGGGACAGAATAAAGATAAATGTGCTGAGATGTGCTATCTGCTGGAAATAAGCAATATAATCAGCCCAACAGCCAATACTAACAACTGTCCTCTCTATCTAGAGAGAAAGGCGGTTAAGGGGAGTTGGAGTTTCTTTTATTAGGAGTTTTTAGGTTTATATAACCTGTCTAATTCTTCACTAATTTTGCTTCAGTTGGTACATACAGCAGGCTCACCAGTCCTCATTTTTCAGTGTCTCCACTTTATTTTTCTTGTTAAGCCAATTACAGACAAAATTAATTCATTTAAAGCTTTGGTGGTTCTAATGCTGTATTAACTGAGGCAGTGGTGAATGATCCACAGCTCATTTGGAGGGCCATATAAACATATAGGGCTCCTGTTTCTCTTTATTTGCCAGAAATTTTCAGGCTTGGGCCTTCAGTCTAAAAAGCAAAAGCAACTGAAGAACTTCAACTTCTGTCTAGTCCACTGTGCAACAGAAACAGATGTTCCACTGCCCACCACAGAAAGGTTTTTGGGAGATAGAATGATCTTTAATGCTCCCTTCTCTCAGAGGGAGTGCACTGACATCAGGCTGATGGAGAGGGTGTCTGCAGCAGTGCTTTTCTGCACAAGCACATCTTTCTCCCTTCTTCAGAAGTTCAAAAACAAAGCCAGGACTCTTGAATTGAGGCCTCTAGAATGAGATTTCATTCTTCCTGTACTATGCGGCGCATCTACTTGGTTTCCTTTGGCCAATTCAATAACAATTGAGGAAAATCATAAGTTCCTAAAAGCTAATGTTACAACTAAAGAAATTAAATCCTTTTTCTTGAGAGAGAGAGACTTGGTTAAAGATAAGAAACTCCTTTTTGAGTCGGGAAGTATGTGAAGTGCATCCTCTGTTGCTCATAACATTACAGAGAACATATTGAGCTATAAAATCTTTCATAAGCATTTCCAGAAAATCTGTATTTCTCTTCCTCTGAAGTACCCATTCTCCTCCCACTTTTCTTCATAAACAGAAGAAAAATATTCTTAAAGAAGATGGTTAGACATAATAATGTAATATGTGTGTTGTTTTGGCAATGTTTGCATGTAATAGAGGTGATACTAGAAGAACAGCAGTATGATGTTATCACATTAGTCACTCCTACAAGCTAAATTCCTTTGCTATTCATGAAACTGACATGTGTGCAGAAACCATTTTCTTTCTAAGACTATTTGCACCTGTACAAGACCACCTAAGATATCTGTCATATACTCAACTAGGTCTTAGTATGTAATAAAGTTACAGCTCTATGTAGATGTATTGCAAGTATTCAAAGGGCTACATAAATACGTGTACACAAGTTCAACTTCCCCCAGGAGAGAGCAACTTTTGCAGTACTCCCAGACATTCCTAGGAGGTAGTCCAGGCTGTTTTGCTACTGTGCTTCCTGGTGGGGTGAGATTCCCAGCAGAATTTCAATTGTGCTTAGCTAAACCCCTTTACCATCTCTCCTGCCATTTATTATTACTAAGGTGTGCTGGTTGTAAACTCTCTACGCAGAGGCTGATAGCTGTGTCAGTAATAGAAGCCTAAATGGCTGGTGTAGCTTCAAAGCAGCTGTATATTCAGGATGTAGAGATTTTCATGATCTTTTTCTGATTCTGAAAATTGCACTGCCTTAAGAGAGCTGGGTGCTGACATGATGTAGGCATACACTTTTTTTATAAAACCTTTTTTTTAGGGTTTATGGTGATATTTTTGTTACAGTTCTCACTGTACTGATACACCCAGAAAAGAACATTATACAAATATGCAAGGTCCTGCTACCCTTGTACACTGATTTTGTCTTATATTTTATGGTTTCTGTTTGACATTGGGAAATAAAGATTAAAAGAACAGGGCAGAAGAATTGCAATCTGTTGGAAGAGTTGCTATCCATTTTCTATGTGCTATATTCAGGTACTACCAAAGGCCTTATCCATGAATTGGCAACAAAATTTGAATGTGGTAGGACTCTGCATCTATTCAAGAAGAGTAAAAGAAGGGGTTGGCATCCTGGTTTTAAAAATAACTGGTTTATGTTTGAACTAACCCAAAAAGAGTTTGGATATTACCACTGTCTTACAACAGCAATATCAATGCTGAGAAAGTCGTCTTAGTTGCTGTGCATGGTATGCAGCCTTGCTTGTGCATTAGAACTTCCATAAAGCACAGATTACTTCCAGTTAAACTGAGGAGCTGTCTAGCCCTCCCACCCCCTCCAAGAGTGTGGAGGAGAAGAAATTACTGTTTTCACACTCCACTTAGAAAAGTTTCAACTAATGTATGTTAATGCTAAAGAATCTGGCTGCTATGCATTGCAAATTTGATTCTTATAGACATCTACACAAAGGAATATTCTAAAATGAGACCAATATACAATCCTTAACAAATACTGACGTGGATAGAAAGAGGAGGGCAACTGAGAACACAGCAAGTTGCTAATGATATCCTTCAAATAAGTTATTTACATGCCAACCCTATAGTTATATCCTCACTCATACAGTATAGGTCTCTGAGGGAAAACAACAGAAATAAATTGTGTTTTGCATCACTTGGCATCTCAGTGTAATCAAAGCACCAGATCCAGGTGAGTATGCTATTGAATTGTAAAGTATTCTTATCCTTTCCTAAAAACATCCATTCATATGTATCAACTTTGCAGTCCTTGTTCTGATGCTTGAGCTCTGCTGCTAAGCTACGGGGAAAATCAAAAGCTCAGTTCAAACCAGATGTGATCATAAATGGCAGTGATATGAGGATTTTTGTGAAACTTGCAACAATGGGATTAGAAGAAAAGTCTGAATTTGATAAGTGCTGCTGGGAGGCAAACTACTTGAGTTCCACATGAGAGGCAGGGGTCAGAATTTTCAGTCATGATGCTTGTAGACTGGAAAGCAGATGCTACTTGGTGATTTTCAGGCATTTCTGAGAAGCCTGGCTTCCTAAAATTAATGTTTACTCATGTTGACTATGTTGTTTTGTCCTGCATGTGTGCTGATGATAATTTATATGTCTGTATGTGAAATCAGTACAACTTGTCTGTGTTCTATGTATAAAGGAGCTCTTTCGATATCTGTGAGACTGGAGAAGATTATTATTGGCTCAAAACAACTGAAGTGTGTGTGAGGGGGAGTGGGCCAGAGCAAGTTCTGTGAAGGGGGGATGATGCACTGCTCACTCCCCACCCCACTGGAGCCTCCAGAATGGCTGTCAGTCACTGGCACAGGGACAGCAATGTCCCACAGCCCACCCTGGAACCAGTCCAGCTTCAGAGTGGCCAGATGGCTGGAAGCCTCACCTGGGAGGAGGGGGCTGGCAATGGACACAGGAGACCAGAGAAGATAAAACCCTTTGCCCTGAGACACACATCACACATCCCTGTTGTCCTTGGATTCTATGGCAGCTGACAGGAAGCTGGATCCAAGGCAATAGCTGTATTTTTCTTCACTCTCTCTCTCTTTTTTTCTGTGTTTCTCTCTTTTTATTCTCCTAATTTCCTCCTCTTGAAATCTGGGTAATTTAAAGTTGGATGCTTTGTTAAATGCTTTCTTTTGATTGAATGTTTGCTTTAAATTTTTCCGACTTCCTAACCTTCTATTTTGCCAGTAAAGTTTGGGTTTTAACCTCTTGGGAACTTTTGAATCACCCTAGGGAAAAGTAGCCTCTTTTAAATAAATTCACCAAGTGAGGACCAGGGCTTTACAGTATGTTTTCGTTTTCAATGTGCTCCCTGCGATTTAAGCATCCATTTAACTTGCCTTTAATTATGGTTTTTAGCATCTTCTGATTGGAAGTTTGACTCAGAGCTGGCCGATTTCAGTTTTATTCTGCTCTACCCTTTACAACTGGTACTTTGTACAACCTGCACTGCCTGCACAGCCATGTGCCAGGCCATGAGGCTGAAGCTGTTGGTTCCAGGACCCAACCTTGACATTAGTTGCTCAGTTTAATGACAGCTTAGTAAAGCATGCATGACAAATATATCTATTCAGCAAGTTTACCTTGAAGAGGGCTAGAGGCAGAAATTCTATATTATCCCTTATTTTTGTTGATGCTCAACTCTTATGTTTTACCCCTACAGCACTGTTCACTGACTTTGTCCTCCTGATGACTATGTGTAATGACCAGCTACTCTCTCATAATTGCAGGACTATTGATAGCTTGCAATTTTTAAAAAATTATTTTTATAAACCTCAAGTCTTCCAGATGTCAATTTTCCCTAAGCTTGCAAGGTGTGGTATGTACCGTATACCATGAATAACTAAGAAGCGGAAGGAGCACCACAACTTGGGCATGTGACCTTACAGTGACCTTAGGGATTGATTGTATTTTCTTTCTCTATTTAAATTATCTCAATGCATTAAAAATAGTAATAACACTCCTGCTCAAATCAGAAGTGGTTCAGAGCCTAGATATACATAATCTGTCACAGGACTACTGCTAAATAACTTAATTCCTCTACGACTACAACTTTGTACTATTCCCCATGCTGATTCTCCATCCTGGGAAGCCTCAGCAACAGTGACTTGGGCTCCAGAAGAGTGTGTCTGCTTCTGGCACTGAGCACTGCCACCAAGCTCAAAGAGGAGAAGCTTCCCCACAGGAAACTGAAGTCCTGACAATTGCCCCCAGCCGTTCCAGTCCTTCAAAGAATGCTTTGTGGTCTTGGTATCTTGCTGTAAGTCAAGTTCTCCTATTTTCAATCCTAAAAATACAAAGGATTTTTCCACCCTACATGGCACCTGGGGAAACTTACCCTTCCTGCCCTGTAGCCCTACAGAGAGAAACAATGGTTAGAGCTCTGAAACATTTTCTGACCCAAAGTGCACTCCCAGGAATACCTGGGATACTCACAACTGACCATAACTTGTCCTTCACCCTTTGACTAAGACTCAATCTGTCTCTGCTGCTATGTTCAGAAAGTCATGTCCTTCCCTTTGAAATACAAAAGGTCATTAAACTGTACCAACACTCGTTCTCAATACCAAAGGCTCTGCAGAGTTCAGTGCTAGTTTGGACTTTTAGATAGAGAAGACAAAATTAAATTTTGCTTTCACAAGTACATGGGACAGAGACCACTCTGCAGCTGCTGTAGGAAAAGAATGGGGAGGCAAGGGCTTAGAGAGGAGCATGGCTGGGATGGAAGGCGGCTGTGAGAGGTCCTGGGAAATCTAGTTCTACTTCTTGTTTCAAGGCTGGATGAGGAAAGGATGTGGGAAGGGGAGTTTACAGCTGCTACGGACCCCAGCAGCAGCCCAGTGTGGCACAAGCCCCGAGCCTTTCCTTGGCAATGGAGGGGATGCCAGCCCTTGCACCTATTGAAATGGCAGTGAATGGTAGGCTGCTTTGCCACTCCAACAGCCTGCTGTCTGGAGAGCTGCCCTCATCTGATACTCAGAGATGTGATGTCTCACTGTGGACAGAGCCACTGTGCAGCAGAGGAAGCAGAGCTCAGCCCCAGCCATGCCTGATCTGCTCAGATCTGCTAAACTTGCAAAATTTGAACCTCCATCTCAGAAAAATAAGATTTTTTTTTTTAACATTTTTAGTTAAACACTGTGGTTCTCTCCAGCTGTTTATTTTTAATTTTTTAAGAGTATTTCTTACAAACCAGATTGATTTTTTTTGCTGATTGATCAGTTCTCCAGATCCTGTCCTTTTAGCGGATGTGTTTTGAAATATGAAGGAATTCACAGGACATTTTTCATAGGGTGTCCCTGGGGTAGACAGAACTGGAGAACTTTTGCTCCTCCTCTGTGGTGGAAGTGTTTCCAATGAACTGTGTATTTGCCTGTTTGCCAAAGCTTCTCTCTTCTTGTCTTCTCCCAGACTTGGAGTGGAGCCATGCTCAGGGCCAGATGTCTGAGTCTGCAGGCCTACTTTCAATTCCAACAGCAGTCAGAACTCAGCTTCATTAATAATTCAGGTTTTTTTCTTCTGTTAGGAAATTAAGAGCTTTTCCTCACAAATCTTTAAAAGATATTTTAGTAAATTTTATCCATTTTTTCATATTCTTTTAGGTGGCAATACTTTCTCTGCTTGGGTTCTGAAGATTTTGTATTCCATAACTTTCACTTTGAAGACCCTTTTAATAATGTATTAGGCAATGTGATCTTCCCTATTGAGTGTCTGCTTTTTTTCCCCACATCCTCCCTTGAGACACAAATATGTTTAGGAAGCTTCTTATTTCAGAAGGATGGGTCCTGCTCTTCTCTGAAGGAAACATTTCTCTTATATTTTAGGGGTGTATTTTAAATTTACTTGAATTATTACTTGATGTACCATGTGATTGTGCTCTAAAAGACCAAGTTTGAGATGTACCTGCTATTTGACTTGGAAACAAGTTTGGTTTTTGTGTGATTTTTTGTTGGCTTTTGTTGTGGTGGTGGTTTTGTTGTTGTTTGTTTTGTTGTTGTTTTTATTTTTGTTTGTTTTAATTTGGAATTCTTTTCATAAATTCATTTCAGAATAAACATGTTGCCCAATTTCAGATTGGCCCTTCATCAGTTTAATGTGACAGCTTTATAAGGTACAAAGACAGAATTTCTGCTGTGACATCCCCAATCTTTAATAATTTATGAAGATTTGTCCTGCAGTTTGGTTTCTTTGACATTCTGTGCTTTTATTTAAGCTAAATTTAAGCTGGACAAATGAAAAAAATCTTAGGAGACCAGGAAGAATTGGTTCCAAGGTAAACATACTGTCCAGATGCATAAAATGTTTGGATATTATTTCATTGAAGTCCACATTCAGCTGACCTAACAGAGAATGACATAGTGGCACTTCTTTCTCACTGACATCGTGTTCTGAAGAATCTGATTCCTTTCATTTTAAATAGTCTCTGACATGGCCACTGAGAAGGCTCTGAAAGCTGAATGTCACTGGTACAGTAGTGGCAATGGGGTGCTATGTCCACTGGCATTTTTGGGAAGATGAGAGAATGGCTTTGCAAAGGATGAGCGCTCCATTCACCACAGTGCCCTGTCAGTGTTATAAATGCCAACCTCCTAATGTGCTCCTCCTCTGAGTGCATGGGAAAGGCCTGGCAGGGACAATTCTGCCCTTCTGCAGAGATGGCTGACTGCAGCAGTGTTACAGAAATGATTTTCCTGATCATCACAGTGAGAAGTGACTATCCCACACTTGGAAACAATCAGATCTTTCTCTTCTCCCATCACTTCCAGCTGACATCCGTGCCTTAAAGCAGAAGATTTAGCTATCTATCCTGAAATGAGCTAGCTTTCTCTGTGGAATGACATTCACTTGTGCAATTTCTGTTATTCCAGACTGCAAGGTCATTCATTTCTGCCAATACAAGTGTCTAACCCTATTACATCTCCCTAATGCCTCCCAACTTCATAGGATCACTAACCTCACCAGCATGCTCCAAGCACTAACAAGAACATTATGTAAGATGAGACCAAAAGACCAACTGCTGACAAGCTGCACACTTTTTTTTCTTCCAGCTTCATCCCCTTTTCCAAGCCACTCTCTTTAGCCCATTTCCTGCAGCTTATGATTCTCACAGGTATTCCCTATCTTCTACAGTTTAATAACTACCCTATCTACTAGTAATTTAAATATTTTCTGAGGTTAGATTAACCATATCTTTCCCTGTATGAATACTAATGATCTCAGCAGGGAAGAAAATCAGTCTAATCTGATCTAACACTGGCAAATTCACATTGTGTTCTGTCCTGTTTGCTATTGCCTAACTACTTCCATGTTTCTAAAATTCTTTTCTTTAAAATCCACTTCATCTTTGGTAAAAGCACAGTAAAATTGCTGCCAACATATTTTATGGCACCTATATTAGATTTAAGTCACTGTGTTCCCTGTTCTCCAGGCAGATAACACTACTGACTCTCACTTCCCATGCAAATGACATGTACTGTCCATTGCTTTTCCCGAAACTCTGGGATGTGAGTTGTCCTGTGGCTTCATCTCAGGTGCATCACTTTCTCAAGTGTTTAAAACTTGTACCTGACTTGAGGGTTTTTCATGTATATACACCAAGTGTCCCATTCTTGCTTTTTCTCAATGCATATTTGAAGTAGTTCTTAGTGTTTTGGGACCATAGCCGAAATGCCTTCACCCTGAATGTCCTTCTGGGCAGGGTGGATGGGCTCAGGACAGCAGCTCCCCCCTGTAGGCACTGAGGCAGCTGAAGGGAGGAACCCCAGCTAGTGGTTTCAATAGCATGTCTCTGGTAGGAATCCCAGAGCAAACTGAATTCAGTCAAAACTCAGTGAAATCTTTACAGGTGGAGGAGGTTATCTTTCTCAACTCCAAGCTGAATGAAGGCATTGAATCCAAAACCTGGCATCAACTGCTGCTCTTGCCCACTTTCAGAGGTGTATCTGTGGCAAACATTTGTAGGCAGCAAGAGATAATGTGCTGACCTTTCCCACCTTTAAAAATAGGAAGGTGATGAAGAAGAAAGTCAATTTGTTTTAGAGAAGAAAAGCATTTAAGGACAGATAGTGTCTGTTTGCGGATATGCCACTGTGCCTTTATGCCAGTGTCAGTGAGAGACAGTAGATGTATCTGGGTGGTAAAAATAGGTCTGCAGTTCATTTTCTTTTCCCAATTACATAAACAAAAGCTGAAATCTGTTCCAGCATATCACCAGCAGGGACTGTATCTTTTCTGAAGTCCCACTAATACAGGCCCAGTTCTGGGCAAAGGTCTGCAGTGTTTCAGGGTGAAAAGCTTTTTATGAATATGGCAGGATACCTTGAGAAGCTGTAAAACCTACTTCAGATGGAATAATCTGATACATAAATTAAACTTTTAGGCTACCTGTGATCGACTTAAAAATTAAATGTAAATTTCTCTCTACAAATAGAAGTTGGAATTTTTTGGACCAATGTCTTAGGGTAGAAGGATGTGGGGAGCAAAAAATATCTCTGATATCCTCCTGGGAGTGCAAAACTCGGCTCCTTTTTAATCAAAACGATCATCAGCAGTGTAAATTCTTTTTCATGATACTGCAAGCACAACCAAACGACCCCATGGCTCCTCCTGCAAACCTCTCCTCTGCAGAAGCAAAAAGCTTCAGTGTCACAGTAGCGTGATATACAAGACAATAAGCACAGATTGCTCTGTCTATCTGCTGTGTCCCTTGCCTGAGGGGATCATGTTGCAATTGTTTAGAAGCCTAATTGCAGTACTAAAATGTAATTCAGGGTGGGCAGTGAAGACTGACTTTATTATAAAAAGGGAATTAAAAACAGAATGGAAAAAACCCCAAACAGTAGCACAGACTCCAGGAAGTGAACCAAAGTGGTGAAGGGTATCACCTTACTTCTCTGACACGGTGAGACTGATTTATAAGACTACAGTTTGGAAAAATTTGGTTCTGCAAGGAGTTTTGATGTTACTAATAAGAGATGCCCCTTCCATTTTATTTTTTTTTTTAACCTGGATCTAGAATATGAGAGGAAAAGGAAAGCATTTACATTCTTACATGAGCAGACAGACATCTGAATAGCAAGAATTCAGTGGTTTCAGTGCATGCAAAGACTCTCTGCCATTGCCTTTAAAATAAATTGTTCCAGTTGCTCCCAAAGCAGCTTGGCCACCTTTGAGGCCTGCAGAACACAAAATGACTTATTTTAGCGTTGAGTTAAGAAATCAAGATTTAGAATAGATGCTAAATAGCAAAATGCTAGTAAAGTCACCTTTTTGTCAGAGGTTATGAGAGCTTACACTGTTTGACTGGGCAGACTGGACACTCTTTCACTGGAGAAAACTGGAATGAAAAATTTAATGAAAGTGGCAAAAGACTGCATTCCCACATGGAATATGTGCACAATAGCAAATGTGCAAAGGAGTGATCAGTGGTATAAGATTGTGACAGGTTTTCTGAATTTGAGGGAAAAAATATTCAGTAGACTTGAAATTTCTAGGCCAAACTGAACTCTGATGTGATAGAGAAATATTTTTTGCTACTCTTCTGCAAGGGTTTAATACATCAGTCCTTAACAAGATAGAAAACCTCACCCACACTTTGACCCATGAGATCTTTTCTTTGTGACTGTGGGAGTAAAATAATCCACCAGAGGTAAGACTTTAGGTGTAAATACAAGATTTGTCTCATAACAATTATGCACGTGTAAGTACAGAGCAGGAGGGGTGAGCAGGATGCACACTGACAGTCCAACTTGTCCAGAGGAAAGTTTTCCTTGATAAAACAGAGCTACTTCACTGTTGGTTTCAAATCATAATATTGCAGTATTCAAAATCTCAAACATCTTGACTTTCCCCTGTCTGATATATTTAATTAATATTTCTTCTCCTAATGTTCTGTATGGCTCATTCTTTGCGTGGCCTTTTTTTACCTTGTTGTCAGTGTTTCTTCTGAATAAAATAAGGTAGAAACATTTTGTTGGAGATACATGGAAAATGTTTGTTCCGTTGTGTGATGAAAGGGGCACTTGGTCCATAGCACCTCAGAAGGCAACCTGCCAATATTAGGTCTCTTTCATGTGCTACAACAAAAGCAGCTCCAGTAGAAATATTGTTATCTCTGCTTTCAAGAAGCACTGAGCTTTTTAGTCTATACTAAAAAGCTGTTTTTAGAGTCTAGTACCACAACTCAAAAACTTGCATCAAAACTCAGCTATCATCAGCTCTTCCCAGAAACAAACTGCAGCAGACTTGGTCAAGCTTCACTGAAATTTAGTCCAGTCTTTTCATCAAGCTGTGGCTCCTGGTGAATCATAGCTGAACTGTGGAACTCTGCTGGAACTGCCAGGCACAGACAAGGCAGCTTTGGAGATGCAGTGTTTTATCTGTCACTGAGCATGTGCTGCAATTGACTAAAAATTAATTGAAAAATGTTATTTCCAGATAGACTAAAAGAAGCTATGTCAGCAGCTAGTGTGAACAAGATCAGGAGAGGTTTCTGGTAAGATCTTTCCCAAGCAGCCCCATTTGAAGGCAGATGTGGAAAGGGGTGTTAAAGCCCTGAGCAAGTAGAGATGGCAGGGCAGTGTCATTCATGGCAAACTGCTGCTTTGTTGGCTGAGCCCCTGTTTGAGGATTAGTTGGGAAAGGATGTACATGCAGGTGCTTCTTATATCTGCCTTATAAAGACAGACTTTCACAGCTGTGGAAACATCTGGCTTGACATTCACAGGAAAATTATGGCTGGATTTTTTTTTCTTGACTTGCAGTAACCCAGACAATATGTGCAAGGTGGGTGAGTGTACACGGGGGCAATGTAACACTCTCTGTATAAATGTGGGATATTTATATGAATAAATATAAATATGTATACAAATGTATCTTGAGGGGGAAGGCAATATTTGTTATTCACATTTGAACATATTAGTTATTAGACTTTGTATTTAAAAAAAGGGATATCATTTTTCTCTAGAGCCTGTGAGTTGCTCAGTGTCATTAGGATGTCTATGGCATTAAAATGATATCTCTTTTATCTCCAACTGTTTGTTTCTGCAAAAAATGCATTTGCCCTAATGTAGTGCTGTTTCCAAATACTGGGGCTGCATTATAAAACATATTCATAAATATTAAGTTTCACAAAATAAAGTATTCCCCTTGACACTATCAGAATTTCAAAAGAGTGTAGCAACTCTCTTTTTCATTCAGAGCAAAAACAAAAGTGTAGCTTTGTTGTTAAAGCCAGATAATAATTGACCTATATTTCACACACCTTCACTTCCAAAAGTTGACAAAGGCAATGTGCTCTTGAAGCTGATAGGAGCTTGTACTGGAATAAGACTTAAACTTTTTGTGGTGGTCTTCTTTCCACAGGTTTTGAAAATCAAATAACACTGATAAAAATGTACATTGAAAGAGTTACTGTGATGAGATGCAGATTTAAAGAGATGGAACAAATTCTGTTATTTATTACTGACGGGATGTAAGATGCTGTCCTAGTAAATGTGCACAAGTAAACAAACTAGTAACCAAAAGACTTCATTTTCCTTAGCCAAGACATGATCTATCTAAAACAACCAGGAAACTGTAAGATTTCTGACCTTTGTTGGTAGTAAGAGCAGAGAGAGAAAATTAGAAGTGCACAGTGAACAAAATATGGTGAAATCTTAAAAAAAGCCATTTAGCAGTAGTCCAGAAATTAATCTACCTAACTTACATGGCCTGTAGGGCTCATATTTTAACCTGACCTAAAGATCTTGGATATGTATCCAAATACTTGCAAGCTTAACCCAAATATAAGTTAGTTTGAGCTCAAGTTTTTCATTTTTGCCTTGGTCTTTTGTATCTCTGATTCAGTCTAACTTAGATTTTTCAGAATAGTAATAGTCTCCATCCTTTACTAATATTCTATTTTAATATTCTATTTGCTTGAAAATGCCATTGGTTTCAGGTGGCATGATCTTGAGATTGCTGACCTGCATATGTAGTTAAAACATAATATGTTGTGGTGTGTTGCATAATAATAGAGTAAGGAAGATCATCTGCATCCCAAACAAAATCCAGTCTCTCCTGATGATGTGTCTAGCTGCAGAACTGAACTCAGCATATGTGAGGATGGGCTCTCTCCTAAAATCAATGCTCCCTGACAGCCCGAGGAAAAAAACCCAACTACAGAATTATTTATGTCCAGTAAACAACAGTCAGTGCTGTTAATTGCTGTTTCAGCTAGTTGGGAGTAAATGTCTTGTTTTACAGAGTGAATCTGACCTCCAGTGATTTGCTGGTGAGCTCCCTCTCTCAAGGTGGCACAGTCTGTCCATGGGGTCTGAGCTGATAATTTGTGTAAATAAGGTGTGGCAGTGAAACCTCTAAAGACATAAATTGAACCAGAACTTCTACAGCCTCAAAAGCAGTTACAGGTGAGAACTGAAGAAATGTAAAAAATAAGAAATCATAGAAATAATGTGCTTGATTGAACAATGTTCTACGTTTTGGATTTTTCTATCTGGTGTAATTGTACTATGTCAGGAACTTGAGCTTGTGCTGTGCGAGGAGAAATACCTTGGGGTCTGTAGTTGGAGAAAATTTTGCATTTATGTTTAATATACCTATCTTCAAATGAAGGCTTTTGGAAAGTAAGACTTGATTTGGAAACTTATTTCCCTCCAATTTCATTGAAACTCTGCCATCCAATAAAATCAGGTCTGTTTGCATTGAGGTTTTTTAGCCAGTTTTGGTAGCTAAGCAAAAATTAGACATGTTTAAGTAGCAAAGGTTGTTTGGTTTGGGGGTTTTTTCAGCTGTTTAATTTTTACGTTTGTTTCCTAAAGCTCTCTTCCCCTTCCCCAAAACAATCCGAGTCACCTAAGGGAAACAAACATTCCTTAGAACAAGTAAAGAAAGCAGAGCCAACTTGATGATGCTACATGAAGGGAACAACCAGTTTTCCAGAAAGAAAGAAAAGATAATGCTGAAATGAGCAATCTGCAGGTTTTCAGACACCTCTGGCCTCTTCCATGTGTGTGGAGTCCTGAATTCCTCCCACTCAAGTGAAATCTCTTCTAAATGGACATGCTATTTTCTCTGGCCTGTTTTCAACAAAATGTATTTTATGTTTTGAGGTTCATTTGGGGTTTGTTTGTTTGCTTGTTTGGTTGTTTCTGGATTTTTTAAGTTAAAATTTAGGTGAAAGGTTCCCAGTCCAGGAGAAAACATAGGATGCATAAAAGTGCAGGAGAAGGCTGCAGACCAATGTTCTTAAGGTGCCATACTTAATCTCAAGATTTGTTGATTTGATGTATTGAGTTAAAAACAAAATTCTCCTCCCTCTACTAAGTATTTCAGTCTAAGAATAAAACAAAGATCCACTAATTAAGGCAAAAAATAAGGTAGAACAAAAATAAAAAGGATAGTCAAGGAGAGAAATTTGATTTAATTATCAGTCACTTCTGAATATTAAACTAAAATGTGTGGGTAAAACCTGCTGTCAAGTTGAGTCTCAGATGCAAATATACCGGGAGTTTGCTTTGCCAGCCTGTTTTCCCTCATTAGGCACTTCCTTCTTAAAAATGGAGCAATTCCTATTCATCAAAGAGAATAGCTATATTCTTGCTTAGGAGTACACATTCATTTTGATACCATGATGAGTTGTGAATACTCCAAATCATAATTTCTTTTTTTTTTTCCCTTTAAAAATGCATGTTACAAAGCTTGGTTTATTACCAGGAAAAGGCTTTCAGGTTATTTTTCATTTCAAACAAAAGGGAAAACATTTTATATTCAGACTTGACTGTAACTGACTGTTCTCTAGCAAACTTTCTAAGGACATCTGCAGACATTCAGTGTGTTGACATAATAGAAAAGAAAAAAAAAAAGGAAGCTGGGAATTTAAATTGGACCCTATTTAGAGATGCATGTGTGTATATAAAACAGCTGGAAAATACTGATATTTTAGTGTGAACAGATAAATGGTAGGTTAATGGTTACTGAAAGCATTATTGAGGTGGATCCAGAATTACTTAAAAGATCATTAAGCTGTGACCCAGAGGAGCCTTTAGTCATAGATGTAAATCTGTTCTGCATTCAGAGTTCAGGGGGTGACAGATATCTGGCACTGGAAGCATCGTGTCCTCTGCTCCCTGGTGAGGGCTTCTCCTGCCTCACCTCACTTCATCTTCACATGAGGTGGAGGAAAGAGGCTGTTCTTACAAATCCAGTGCCATATTCCAGGGATTTTCAAGATAAATCACAAGCAGTGTCTGTTGAAAAGACTGGATTTCCTGACAAGGATTTTCTCACTCTTGGAAAAAGCATACTCCATAGGAAAACAATAAAATTTCTAGTGTTCTTTTTCAATTGTCCTTCTCAGTCCAGCTAGATCCCAGCTCTGACTCACTTTCAGTTCTGCTTTAATGCTTGAAAGAATCTTGAGTGCTTGAAACTCTTTGATCTCTTAGAAGGACACACTTCCAGATAACAACAACATCAGAATAAAACTGGGAAAATATCCATAGTCATTACGCCATTCTAAGTAACTTTTTTTTTCACCAGGTTGTTCATAACAGGA
Organism: Zonotrichia leucophrys gambelii; assembly: GCF_028769735.1. Classification (NCBI taxonomy): domain Eukaryota; kingdom Metazoa; phylum Chordata; class Aves; order Passeriformes; family Passerellidae; genus Zonotrichia; species Zonotrichia leucophrys. The sequence continues at coordinate 58,554,462 of NC_088172.1, forward strand.
GACTGTTTCTGAGGCAGCCCACCAGTCACATCTCTGAGCTTCTACCTCTGCACTCTGCATCTGACACAAAATAAATGAGAGAATGTTTCTTAAGAGTCCTTCAGCTGAAATAATCCTCTCCAATCCCATACTGGGTTGTGCTTTTCATAAGATTAACTCACATGAAATTAGTTTTATTTTTTCCCCTAGTTTCAGGGAGAAAATTCCACTCAGTTTTGGGGTTGGCTTAAGTCTACAAGTGCTCACTGAAAAAAAATGCCAAACAAAAGTATGACTTACTCAGATAAAAGTGTCTCTTCAAGCAGGTGTTCCATCTTTCCTCCTTGCTGATATCTAGAAATCTATGTTTGTCTCAGCAAGTGCAGGGTGCCTCCTATGCCTTCAGTGTCCTGGTGGTTTGGTGGTAACTGCAATGCTTCTCTGTGCAAGACTGATGGGACTAAAGGACACTGGTTTCTCTGACACTGAATTGTAAGGTACAGCTGGAAAAAGAGTTTGTAGGGGTAAGGATAGTAGAGATTTCTCTTCTGGTCCCTAAACTCTTATGAGGCCATTCATAGCACATCCAGGATCAGGAGCCAGCAATAACATGGTCCCTGCCGACCCTCTGGAGTCGGCAGGATGTGATCCTCCTTTGGCAAATGATGTCAACAGCATTTGACTGTCCAGAGAAGGGTGCCATGCCAGTGCAGCTCTGAGAGGGGCCCTGCTGAGCCACAGGATGAGCAGAGCCCTTCCTGCAGCATGGCCAGGGTTGTCCTGCCTGGGCTGTGCCCATGGGATGGTGCAGCCGAGCATATCCCATAGCTGGGGGTCAGATGCCCATACCCCTCCTCAAGAGCTGCTCCCTAAAGTTAATTTATGTGCCTGAAGGGAAGAGTTGCTGTGCTCTTAGCTACTCTGGCACGTGCCAGAAAGTGGTGTGATGAACTCTGGCTTATTGAATGCCCTACCATTGTGGGTCTCCTGCTGCTCCCTAGTTGGAACTTGCAGGAGCATTGGCCAGTGGCAAATATCCAGCAAAGGCTTACCAATATTTGTTGCATAATATTAGCAACGGGAAAGGCTTTATGCTGTCTCATGCTCATAGGTCATGCCCTATCTCCAGAAAACTGCCAAAAGGAGAAATTGTGAAGATATTGAGGAAAAAGGAGAGAATTAGCAAGATGTGAAACAGTGATAAATCTCTGGAGAGGTACAAGCTTCCTCCAAATGATCTTCTCTAGGAACTATGCTGTACTAGGCTGTTCTGTCTTATTTTTTGAATGATCCAGCTTCAAAAGTTTCTAATGGCTTTTAAAATTCCCTTGCAGCAATTGTTTCTAATATTTCTGGACTTCTGGCTCCCTGCCCTCTGCTTTGCTGAGTTGACTGCAGAAAAAATTGCTTCTCCAGGCAGTGACCAGCAGCCCGCTGCCCCGGAGCAGTGGTGCCTCAGGGCTGGTTGGTGTCACTTGGCAGGGAATGCTGTGCCTTCCAGATCCTGCTGCTCCTCCACATGTACAGGCAGCATTGCTGAAGAAGAAACCTTCTTCATGTCCCAGTGCACAGGCAGCACAGGATGCCAAATTAACAAGCCTTGATGTCAGCATTGTCAAAATGCCTATGTAAAGAATAAAGTTTAAATAGGCTGTTGATCCCACTGTTACAAATGGATGTGGGGGTTTTGATGATCCCTTGCCTTTTGCCCAGGCCTCTGGCAGCAAGCAGCAGCTTTATTGAGGTGGCCAGCATCTTAAAACCAACTCTCACTTGCAATTTCCTTAATAATGGCTGATTCAGTCTCTTATAGAATAATTTTTTTTATTTCATAAGCAGAAAACAAACAGTCATAAGACTTAAAACAAGCTAACACTACACAGGAATAAAGGTAAAAAGAGAAATTAATAGTAGGTTCATACAGTGCAGGGTTAAAGTTGCCTATCAATGTTACAGCCAGCCAAGAAATAATGTAACTCAGGATTCAATGTATTTTACCATCCAATTGGTGGTGGGCACCTATTGAGATCCTTTCCCTCAACCCCCAGGGAAGTAACCATGGATTTGCATGCAAACTCCAGGGAGAAGTCTCAAACACTTTTAGGGTGTGTGTGTAGGAGGCTTCTGCCTCTGAGATAAGTCATGGCAGAAGCCTCCGAGATAAGTCATGTGATAACTCTATTATAGTTTATAAAACAGTGTCTCAGGAATATTTCTTTTGTCTCTTCCCACATCTGCTCTCAAGACTAAGACGTTGACTCCTAGCTGAGGCCTGAGCTCTTTTGGCACCAGAGCTGACCCCTTGCTGTGCTTCCAGCCTGTGTTTTCTCTTTATGCACCAACTATCTGTGGTAGAGAGGAGGGGGACAGTTCTGTCACACCCACAAAGAAAATGTCATTAAGTCTATTTTTGCAACCCTGTTAAACAAGAACTTGATTTGTCTTCTGCCCTTTGACACCTCTTACAGCACAAGCTTCGTCTCTGTAGCTGGGGTGGTGACTCTGTGTTTGGGGGACTGTAGAGCTATAATATTCCAGATACTCAGGGTCATTGTGTCTAGTGAAACTACAGCACATTCACAGGGGCAGCAAGAGAGAAAGGAATGGCAGCGTGGAAAAGCCATTTGGCTGCTCACTGATGTTGTTGTCAGCCACCTGCAATCACACAAAAGCTTTCCTAGGGTTTAACATAAGAAATTATACTATACAGCCGTATCTGTGTAGGGCAGGGTCAGGAAACCAACCTGGAGAGAGAATAATTCACCTTGAAGATTTCGTTTTCTCCAGCTAGTAGCTCTCCTGCCAAAATCATTGTACAACCTGCAGTGTCAGAGCTGTGTCCTCAGCACTGAACCTTGCAGCAGGGTGCTATTTTTGGGAGTGGTCCAGGGAAGATTGGATATGGGCACAGCCAAGATCTGCACTTCTGTTCCTGCATGCTGGGAGCAGCCACAGCACTCAGACTGGGCTGTGGACAGCACGGCAGTGTGGAAAGACAGGTCCTGTACCAAGAGCTTATGATTGTTATAGATGCAGGAAGTGGAATGAGGAGAGGAAAAAACAGATTTTGTATCAGAAGTTTGCTAAAATTAAAGAGAGCTCTGATACAGAACTGTAGGAGTGAGATCTTAATGCAAACAAGTTTTAAATATTCAAAATGTATTTCAAGGTTTTCTGGATACGTGAATTCTTGAGAAGGGGTGAGGGTTTACAATGAGGAAAACCAGGATTCCTTAATGTGATAAGTCATGAATGCAGAAATGTTGGCATGCCAGATAATTGTTTTATTTCACAAATTTTCACTTACATACAAAGACGTGGATTAAAATACACCATATTCTTCAAAACATATAAGCAATGTTTTAAAATGCTTCTCACTGGTTTTAGCAAGGGATTGTGGGTTTTTAACTAGAGATAACAAGAAGTCAGTTTATGAACATCAGGGAGGAAAATATTTCAGACTTGACAAACAACAACAACAAAATGCCTTAAACTTAAACCCACAGGCCCTGAACTTTAAACTCAGATCAGACCCAGAGCAGCAAATCCAACATGTGATGTAGGATGTAAGGCAAGCCAGCAGCCCGCTGAGCTGATGCCCTGCCTGGAGGGGAGGCCAGTGGTGTTCATGTCATGCATAATACAGACCAAGTAGGCTACAGGCCTCAAAATGCGTAGAATGCTCTAACCTGGAGCAAATCAAACCACAGAGCTTTGCACCAGTGCGTCAAAGTCTTATTAGAACCTTCCCACAGAGTATCAGAAGCAGGTTCAGAACCTGCTGTGTGTGTGGCTTGCATGGCAAAAGGGCTGACGCCTGCTCAGCTAATGGAGAAGCAGTAGAGCAGGAAAGATACTCCAATAAATAGTTTAAAAAAGAAAACTCTTCCAGTGTTAAAGTTTAAAAAATATATGAAAACAAAAGAAGTAGGTACACAAAGTGCAACCCATTTAAAGCTCAATGTAGCTCCATGGCTGTTTTTAAAAAAGAGATTTCTCTTCTGCAGCTCCAGAGGAACCAGTTTGCTGCCGCTGCGTCAGAGTGCAGCTGGGTAGAAGAAATCACCCTTACTGGTGAGGGTGGGTAGCAGCTTGCATAAAAGCAAGGCCTGTGTCTTACAGCCCATTTGCATGCCCTCTTCTGGATTTGGCCATTTTTTCAGAAGAAGAGTTCAGCCTTTTTCTGGCAGCCACAGCTACAGGGCAGCCCCTGTAACCTGCATACCTATGGATCCCCCTTGGCAAGCATGGCCTGCAGGGCTCAGTGTGTGTGTGCACAGGGCAGCAGAGACTTTTCCCCAAGTAAAGCACAGAGCTGGTTGGATGGACCTGTGGCACAGTTCTAAATGTGTGTGCAAACTGCTCCACAGAGTTATCACCCCCAGCTGCTCTGAGTACTGTGTCACAGCCAGTGCTTACTTTACTTGTGCTTCCTACAGGGATCTTCTTATTCAGAATTTCTGTGTCCAGTGCAAATGGTTTTTGAAAGTCTGGATCTTTTCAACAGTTGTAACTGAGCCCAAAGTAGCTCTCTACAGCCACCTGAAAGGAGCTTTTAGTGAGGTGGGAGTCAGTCTCCTGCCAGGTAACAAGTGAGAGGACCACATGAAATGGCCTCAAGTTGCCCCATTTAGGTTTAGATTTGATATTAGAAAAACTTTCTTCACTTCAAGAATGATCAAGGAATCGGCACAATCACTGTTCCTGGAAGTGTTCAAAAAGTCTGTGGAAGTGGCGCCCATGGATGTGGTCACTTGGAAGTGCTGGGTAGCCAGATGGACTTGATTTTAGGAGTCTAATCCAAGCTCAATGATTCTGTCATTCTATAAAATGACATAACATGCTCAGTCTCAAAAAAACCCCACCAGAAACAGGTTCCTGGGAAAAATCCTGTCTTAATCCTACCCTTAGTCTTGTATCTGTTTTTCTCTAAAATCTGTAGGTCTAGTATGGCTTCATTGTTAGAGCCAAGAATAATGAATTCACCTTTTTTCACCTAAAGAGAAAACAGAACTCGCTGAAAGCAGAAAAGCAAAAGTAGTTTACAGAAGACCAAGCTAAGCCTTAAACGTCAGTATTTACCACTTCAGGTAATTGCAGAAATTTGCAGTTTAATTTAGATGGAGGCATTAGGGCACAACTGCAGGTGCTGAGTGCCTCTTAAGGGAGTGTTTTTAAGGTAACAGCTTCTCTTTTTCCTCTCCTTCACTAAGAGAAACTATACACAAGACAAGAAGAAAATTATTTGGTATTTTTTCACTACGTGTTTGATGCTTTAAAAGGTCATGGTAGGGTATTGCTTGTTAGATGCACCAATAACAGCAATTTTTTAAAATTAGCTTATACTCTCTGCATGCTTTTAAAATATCTGCTCAAGTGCTTTTGATGTTTTGCAATATTTCACAGAGTGCAAAACCTGAGAAGGTTAGAATTGACATACTTACTGGCTTGGGCTTTCTTTCTGCTGCAGAAGGGATAATTTAAGACTCAAAAGATGGTGAAAGGTTTTCATTTGGAAAATACTTGTATAGAAAACAAGTCACAGAAGAGATGCTGAACAGACAGGATTAAAGGGCAGGCAGGAATGCTCAAAAATGCTATTTTAAAGATTGTGATAACAGACTAATTAAAAGAGCAGCAAAGTCTTAAAGGATTATGTAATCTAAAACTAAAAAATCATTATTGATTTAAAAAAGAAGAGAAAGAAAAACACCTTACTTCTTGTACAGGAAGAGGGGAACCTTTCAAGTAGTAGCCAAATAAAAGTGACATTTTGATTTCTACATTTGCCATATGGTAATGCTTGATGACTTCCAAACACACACCACTCACCAAAAAAAAAAAAGAACTAAAAAATAATTCCCAGCCTGCGTAAACATCACTTCTGGTTACTCTTCTTCAAAGCAGTAAGGAACACACATAGTCCAGGCCATCAATTGTCTTCCATATCCAATTTTCACTCCTTTCCCACCTGCTATATCTCATGGTGTGTGCACATATGGCATCTCTAATTCTGATTTAAATACATTAACCTTAAGTACTGAGAAAAAAATGTTCTATCAAAAGGTAGAGGAAGATGGACCTTCAGTATTTGTTTTAATTTGTTGTGAAGTCAGAGCAGTGCCTGCTGGCTGGTACTTGAGTTGATGAGATTTTTAATGAACTGATAGTGGTGATCTTTTACAAAGGAAGAGCTAGTGTTTCTTCTAAGGTCAAACCAAATAAATGTTGTCTTCTTAACTGTTGTCTATTTAAAAGAGAAAATTACAGATTATGGGGCATTTCACTTTCCCAGGTTTTCTACCCTTATGTCCCTGGATGAACTTAGCTCTTCCAGTACCTTCCTATTCAAAATTTAATTATTTCCCTTCCTTCTGGCCTGTGTTTTCCAAGATTCTTACTATTTCTTCAGTATTATTAAAATTGGGAATCCAGCTTTAAAATCAATCTGTGTTAGAAATACAGAATCTTTACTTGATATTGGCTTTCCCTGAGATATCCACCTATGAAAAATTCCAGCTATAACTTTAGACTTTTAATATTTCTACTCTTTTTGTCTGGGTCAAAAACATTGCAGAGAAAAATTGCCACTTGAGATGTAAATTCATGAACATTTATCTTGTAAGTTAGAAGAGCTCAAAGAAATTGAGAAAACATGTCTTTTTTCAAAAAGGAAGAAAAAGACTTTTTTTTTTCTTACTAGAAAAGTACCACTGTGCAAAATGTAAAATTCTTCTTTTTAAACAGAAACTGGAGGAATTTGAAGTCCTTCTCTAAATGCTAATTTAAAAGCAGACTTAGTTCTGTAATTTCTCACAAAGCTGATTCTTTGCATGGCTGAATATCTGGCAGTGTAACCAAGCTTGTTCTTCTGATGCTTCACACCAGAAGAAAAAGAGCAGAGTTTTGTTTTCTCCTTGCAGTAAATGGCTATAAATGACAGGTTTTCAAGAGTAGCAAAGCACTAGTCTTCCTCGCTAGCTTGATTTCAGACAACCTGGATGCTGGGAAGAAGTCAGAGACCATGTAAGTGTATTAGGTGAAATGAGAGTACATTCCTCATGTCTATAGCCAAAAGACATCTGAGCTTATGACACAAGACTCACATTGTCTCCTCTCCCAACCAGCTACTTTCTTCATGACACCCTCGGGTTGGCTGCAGCCACAAGCAGAGGATGAATTCAGCAATCTTGCTGGCAAAAATGTACTCTCAGTTTCTTTTAGGTCAAGTTCATGATTTTGTAGAAACTGAAGTCTTTATAGTACTGGTCTGGGGGCTAAAAATAAAGAAAAATCTCAGACAAAAAATCTCAATAAATGTGGACATAGCTTTATTGGAAGGGTGGTGAAAATCCTGACAGCTAACATTTCATGGTTCACTTTATCATGCTGCAAAGGCAGGAGAAAGGAGAAGATTCCCATCTTAATTTGAAGTTATGGTGTTGTATCACAGTGGTGCTGCAGACAGCTGATCTCATGGCTGTGTCTCACTGGCTTGTGCAGTGGGGGCAGAAACCTTAGCACACAGGAGGGAAGATACTGTGAGTCCTCTGCATCAGGGCTGTTTGTGTTCCTCTCTGACTCACAGAGCCAGTTATCTAGATGTAATTAAGAGATAAAGGTCTTTATAATGGCCAGGAAAACCATTTCCTGACCTAGAGCTATTCCCTGGAGGCAGTTACATGAACAGCATAAGGCTTGGTTTTCAGCCATTCAGGCCAGGCCAAGACTTTGCAGCATTTGCTCATCTTGGTCTGCAACTGCTGAGCTCAGCCCCAGGCTTCAGCTTTGCAAACTTCAGGAGGAAGTTGAGATCTGACATTTTGGTTTGGATGCGCTGTGAAAAGGAAGTCTGATGTTGAATGTTAAGAGCGGTCCAGCCAGCTATAGAAGCACTGACTGTTCAGCTCATGGTACTTGTTTCCATATGCGCTGAGTTTCAGCCAACTACTGAAAAAACAACAAAAAAAAAAAAAAATAGGCTCTATGCCATATAAAATAGGTTTGGCTGCAAATTAGGTGCTCATTAAATCTAAACCATTTACCTGGGTTCTAACACCTATAATCTTTGTGGCAGAAATTAGAGAATGAAGGAAAAATCCTACTATGTTTCTCCAGGCTCAACTTCTTTCCTTTTCCCTTCGGCAGGGCTTCATGATAGAGCTAACGAGGTGATATCACTCTGCTAGATAAATTAATTTAGATTCTCACCAGAAAGCTGGCAGTCAGAACCAAGGAAGAGAAAGGACTGCAGGAGGAGTGAGAAGGCCACCATCTGCGCAGAAAGGTGGCAATTGCCAACTGGGCCCAGGACTAAAGGATGGAGAAGAGGAGAGGATGACCAGTGTTATTTATGTATGCTTGGCTTTGATTGTTTTCCTAGCTACAGAGGAGACATGCCCAGCATTTCAAGATTGCTGAAGCTGCTAGGAGAGAAGAAAGACAGAGAACCTGGTACTGCAAGCAGAACTCTGGAGTACAATTGTCTGCAGTACAATTTTTGGTGTCTAAACATGCATGATACAAAGAACTACATCTTCAGTAATTGCAGTCCTGTCCTCGCTGTGTTTCTTTTAGAGAGTTGGAGGGTTTAATGTTGTGAAAATATTGAAGAAAGAGTTGCTTTCTCATGCTTAACTTTCATCAATTTGTTATCTGTCGCTTTCATCAAAGCAGTATTTTCCTAGTCTGGAGAATTCAAGACTGTGATGATATATAAGAAGCATCAGAATCTTTTCTCTGTATAACCCCATTCAGTCACTAGGAATCTGCTGTCAGCTGGAGACTGCTACCGTTGCATCTTCAGTTCAGACACAGGCTGTTGCAGACGAGATGCAGACTGTGTTCTCCCACAGAGTATTTACTTTCAGCTTCTTTTGTTGTTCCTTTTTATGCAAAATAAGTGGTTTTGAATGTAAATACAAGATTAGGGCTTGTACATGGAAAATGTGATTAGCGAGTGCGCGCCTACTAGCATGCATATTATTTTCATTAATCAGTGGTGACAGTCATTTTGTTTTCATGGTTTTTGGCAATCCATTTGCTCTATTCTGAGAGACTCAGTACCTAAGGAGTTTGCTGGAAAACAGAATTTTGTGAGAAGATGCTGGAAAAACACATTCTTTCAACCAGCTAAACGCTGTCACTGACAGTTACTCTCACATTATAAGCAAACCATGTGTGAAAGCTCAACACGAGCCCACCCTATCTTCCTGTTTTGTCTGGTGAAGGCTCAAAGAGGTATATTGCATGTATTTCAAGCTTTATTTCTCAGCTCCTGGAGCATTTTTATGTCCTTTGATAGTAAGGAAAAAAAAAAAAGAAACCTATTATCTAACCTATTGCCACTTCTAAGCTAAGGCTCGTTTCTTGCTAAGGAGATATCCCTGACTGGATGGCTGCATCATTTGGCTCTTGGCCTAAATAAGCATACATAAGTCTGATGTGTCAGGGGTAGTTTGCTTCCTGATGAAAACCAGCTGTTTGACAGTATTGCCTTAGCATCTCCTCTTGATAATGTTAAAGGCAGAAAAAATGGGATCTGTTCAATCCAGATGTAGCCATCCAAAAGTTATTCCAGATCATCCACCTAGGTTCTTACCATAGAACATTCAGGGACTGCTTAAAAGTAATTTGTTCAGCCTTTTTTTCTTCCCACCAACTAAGGAGATGTGTACATGGCAAGATCAGATATCTGACTTTAATGTGGCTAACTATAAATGAGGTGATTCTTTAGAGTGAACAGGTAAGTTCATTCTTAAAGCAGTAGCTTTAGTAGTAGCTGGCATGTAGCCTTTCATTCAGTTTCCTACCCAGCTGGGATAGCTGAAAAGTCATATATGCTTAAAGGACTATATGTAGCAAAAGGACTCACCTTTGGTTTTTTAAGACCATTTGAAATCAGAGTCTTGGCTCGAGTGCTTAAACTGAAAAACCTTGGATCACCTCTCCTCCAAGGGGAAGGTGGCACTCTGGTGGGGTGTTTCCAGTAGCTTCAGCATTGAGCTGCACATAGGAAATGCTTCAGACAAAAGTTTGTGTCTTAAATATTTGCCATGTTCTGAAGCACATAAAGCTTCTTCTGATAAAGCCCTCCAGGCCTTACTTGGACCACTTGGCCAGCTGATCCTGAGTACCAAATCAGTTCCCATAGCTGGGATCCTACAAGACTCAGGAGGAATAATTTTTTTTCATCTAAAAGATCCATTCCTGAGACAGTCCTACCCATATGAACTAACCTCTGCCAGGCAGGTATTATTCATCCGTTTTTTTATGACAAATAATTATTAACAGGCTTTAGGGCAAAAAAATTGAGTTATTGCTTCGAGATTTTGTAAGTTTAAATGTGCTCTTGCCACCCAGTGAATTTCTGTATGCTGCAGGGCCAGATTTGAAAGCCAGGATTGAGAGTATTAAGTTAACTGAGATCCAGTGTAGGTTTTGTGTATCCCAAGGCTAGAGACAGAAACTCCAATCTGATATCTGAATTATCTGGTAATTAGGACACTCCTTGCTATTGGATGGAGTGAATATGTATGTGTTGATATGATGAGAAAGGGATACTCAGTATCATTCTCTTCTTTCTTTCTCTGTAACTTTGAACAACCACATCTTCCAAATTTTTTTTGGGGGGGTGGGGTGTCAAATCTACTTGTCTATATGTTTTCTGCAGAAGTGCTGAGGATGGCTGCTAGTTCTGGTTCACTATGGCCAAAAAGCATTTAAATTGAGGAGACTGTCAAATTGTCAAATTTGGGAATTTAAATAAGTTTGCTGAGCCTGTGAGATAAAGAACTTTCTCTGGAGTTAAAAAGCGGGAGAACTCCAGGGAACTTATCAGTAAGAATGAAAAACAAATTATTTTAATTTCTCAAAGATCTAAGAAAAAAATTTGAGGAGCACCATCAGGACTCTAGGAGTCCAGAAGTGACTAGTCATTTATCATGGACTTGTTCCTTTAGCTCCCTAACACCATCTAAGTATTAGGAGAATAAATTCTTAAAGTGGTGTTTTAGATTCTGCAGCAGTGGGAGCCCCATAAGCACTCAAGAAATGAATAAAATAAAAGAAGAGAAGTCTCAAGCCCTCACTTTACCCACTCTCAGAACTGTTTTATCATATTAGACATATAATTTATTACAGTTTTGAATGACTGTTCTGCTATAAGGGTAGAATTTAGTTTCTAAATCCAAAGGGGTTTTGGCACCACACACATATTGAGGCCTTCTTGCACTTAGGAAGAGGAGCAATAAAAGTGGCATGAGACAACATAACAAAAAGAATAAAGCAAGCAATTTCTTATTATTTGTCTCTTAAACTAATATTTTGTTCAGATTCATTCCATGTTCTACCTCTAATATACTTACAAAGTTTAAGACAGAGGAATACTATATATTACAATCCATAGCATCCTGAGAGGAGTGGGCAATCTATTCCTTTTTCTTGCTGTAAATATATTTATCTCATTCTATTCCACCATGCCACAGGAACTGTTGTTTCATTGAGGTCATATGTTTCAGTCTCTCTCCCTTTTTATTTTGTGACTTTGTGCCAGATGTCAGCAGTTACTGCCAGAGACAGGCTCAGTTTTCTCAACAGGCTTTCTTTGAATCTTCCTACTCCAAAAATGTATCTGTTGTCATGGTTCAGAGACAAAATCTGTGACCTTCCTAATGGTTTTTCAGGTATCCTTCAACCTTTTAAAATCACACAAGTCTTTTAGAAGATGAAATTGCAAACAGCTTTATTTGGAAAATATACAATATAGTCATATATGTAAAAGTGTACAAAACCCACTGCATCTGTAGAGTAGTCCACAGTCTTAATACCTGGTTGGCTTATTGATGGTCAAAACTCCACCCAATAAAACATTCCTTTTGCACCTGTAGCTTTCCTTGTGCAGTCTGCTGGGCTCAGGCAGGCTGGCTGCTTGTTCTCCTTATACAGGGAGTCATTACCTGAGTGCTCTCACCCCCTCCAGTCCAACACAGCCCCAGAGCCCTGAGTCTGCTCAGCCTTCCACAGCCACCTGGGCCTTGTTGAATATGGTCAGCCTTGCTTAATTTCTCTGTTCTGGCCAAGACTATCAACACAAGGAAACTGAACAAAAACCACCTTCTGAAACCTCTTGTCTTCCAGAGACAGCCCAGTTATTAAGTGGAATTTTTGTACAACAGAACCTACGTTTATCCAACTTTTAATTTAAAAAGCACTGTTGCGGTAAAGTAATTCCAATGAGCATTTCACAGCTATAAAATGGTCAGGTTTTTTAATGAGTTCATGGCAAGTGCTCTGGGCACATAGATAACGACTGCATCTTGCTGGATAGCTGCCCTTAGCCTCTGCCTTCTTAATTCCTTCTGTCCTTAATGATTTTCCCTCATGTTCCCAGCCCAAACACAAAGAGAAAAATTTCAATCCCATTAGTATGTTCAGATGCAAGTACCACAGTACCTACTGTGATTCTGTCCGTCCTCCTTATAGGCAGGACCAAATTCACCTTTGATGTGATGTTATCACTGTCAGTGGAGTTCCATAAGAAATGATTTTCAGGTAATTCCCAGTGGACAGCTCAGCAGGAGCTATTTACATTGATTAAGCTGCTGATTCCCAAAGATGTCTCTGTTACTTTTTAGGAGAAAAACTGGAAAGAGGAGTTTTGATTTTTCAGTATGATGTTCCCAGAAAGTATTTCCCCTCTGAGTAGAAAATAAAATAGCTTTAAAACGTACAAAAAGTGACATAAACTGTATGCAATCTCTTTTTATTGGGTTGCCATTACTGTTGAGAAGCTGTAAAAGACTGGGGATGTGATTGAGTTGATAATGTTATTGAGCTTCTCTCACAAGGGTATACCCATCAATAACTTCTGTTACTATATTTTTATGTCCTCCGAAAATAGCTGCTTGCTTGCCTTATGTCTTTTTTTTTCTTTCCCTCAGAAACAGTTCCCTGTAAAGAATAATTAATTTTAATTTATACATTGCAGAACTCCTTGAAGTTTCCCTGGATAGGTTTAGAAGTTATCATAAGTTGCTCTCTCTCCATCTTCTTTTCTCATAGTCATCTACTGCATTGTGTATGGGAAAGGAGAAAACTCCTGTGCTGGCGTGGAACTCTGTAAGGGAATTTGGGGTTGACCCATGAGCCAGGAATTAGCACAATTAGCTGTGCAGGAACAATCTAGTCCCACCTGGTGATTTCAGGACTTTTACCAGGGTCTGTGGAGGAGATTTAGGACCCCTTTGGCTCATTCGGGCAAAGAGAAAGAGATCACCGTCAAACTCATAACACATAGGAGAACAAGCAAGTAGGCATAGAGAAAACAAAATATGGCCTCATCTCATTTCAAACAGCAACACCAGCTCCCATCAGGAATGTTCTCTGAAGATTGATATCTGCTAGCATTTAATGAGCCAAGTACAATGTGGGCCATTAAGTCCTCCCAGCCGCTTATCAGCTCCCCGGGAAATGTCCTACACCTCACTCCTAATTGTTCCATTACACCCCCACTGCTGGGCTCTGCAGCCTTGCTGTGACATCACATCTCCAACAGCTGTGTCTGGCAGCCACTCACTAAAAGGCTGCATCCCAGTTTGAAAGCCAGTGGAGAGAGAAGGACATGGGGGCTGGTGGATGATCAGCTGTGGGCAGTCCTGCATGCCCTGGCTTTCCATCAGAGTGGAGCACACTGACAGATTCCAGTGGAGAGGAAAGAAAGCAGCAGTCGTGTTGGCCTCTTGGATTAGCTGGGGACAGTGATCAAGCCCATGGAAATTAGGAGCCTCCTCCAAGCATCTGCCCTGCAGAACATGACAGCTTGGCTCCCATGCAGAGATACTCAGGAACCTGAGTAGCTGCATTGCACAGGCAAATCTGATTTCTCCCTTTGTTTTTTAAAGCCTCGTCTTTCAAACTTCCTATGAATAGGATGTAGAATCTGCAGAGTGAATCTGCTAGCAAAAGGGTTGCATTGTGAAACCTTTTTCATAAGGCTCAATCACTAGGTCACTGTAATGTCAGGATACTATGCATCTATACTATGTGTATGTAGCAGCTCATTTATTATTTAAATGCACAGTAAAGCAAAGTGATAAAAGTTGAGATGAACTGTTTTCATGGCAGAAAATTGAAAAGAAATACCTCATTTTTCAAATGGGATAAGTCCAAATGAATCAACTCTGTCATTCTTTCCTTGAAATGTGTCAATTTTAATAGAACTGTCTCTTTAGTGGAAACATTGTTCTGTCAGAAATTTTCTAACCAGTCATATACCCAGCAGCAACTGGTAAAAATGGCAGCACTGGCTTTGAAGGCTGTCCCAGTAGCCCAGGGCAGTCTGGCCAGTGAGCCAGCCAGGAGCCTCCTTTGCCTGTGAGGAGCTGCTTCTGCTGCTTCCATGTGAGGGTGTGGGCAGGTCCTCCTGCCAGCCACGGTGGTGGGGCTGGCTCTCACTGCACAGCTGCTTGCAGAGCCCTCACTTTCCCTCCTTTGCCACCTTGCAGCTAAGAAACGCATCATTTCTTGAAATGTCTCATACCAAAATGCAAATATTCCTCTTTCAGTCAGAATGGCAAACCACGACATCTCAAGGATTCATATCCTACCCAGCTGCTCAAATCTAAAGTGGCAGCTAGATAGGCACATTCCTGTCTCCTGGAATTTTTTATCTGAGTTTTATGTGAAGGTGACTTTGCAATATTCTCTTAATTCGGTGTATTAAGTGGAGTGAGTCAGCATTAAATAAATTAATATTTAAATGCCTGGGGGAAAATTGCTGAAGTTTTGAGGAGTCAAAAGCACATGGAACACTGAAAATTAAGAGTTTGCAAAGCAGCTGGCTCTTTGTTGGCTTTTAAGGGACACTCTTAAAAAATCTTAATAATGCCATGATATTTAAGCTAAACTTCATCCACTGAGGGCTACATGTGCAAGCACAGCAAATAATATCAAATCAAAATCTCTAAGTGTCACTTGTTTTCATGGATAACTTTGGATGTCCATGCAGGCTCCTAAAGTATCTGGAACTATCTAGATCAGGGAACCAGTCTGGAAAGTTTTATCCTGGTTACGGATTGTGAATCAAGGTACAGTACTTATCTTTAACACCTATGAAATTCTCATTAGGTAAGCATTTGTGTTAGTAGCTAGATTTAGTCAGAAAACCTGTCTGTTGTACAGGATCTACTTTTTAAATTTAAAAACTAAATAAAGTTTCTTTTCCTTAATGTAGATTTGAGGTTGCATGTTCAGCTGGAGTTGTGACTTGCAAGCTCTAGAAACAACATAGTATGTGTGTGAAATTAAAAAGAAATTGATTTAATTTAAAAGCATCATGTTAAGAGCAACATCTGTAGAGTGAATTCCAGACAGTCTCAAAATAGACTTTTGATCTTCTGTTCTCATCCACTGGAAAGTGAGAGGCTGTTGCTACAGCAGAATGCAAATCAAGAAGGCAGTCTAGTTCTCTGTATCGAACCTCACAGACCTCAAAGTCCACACATACTCCTAATCCTGTGCTCAGCTCTTAAAAAATAATCCTTAAGGATTCAGGAAGTTAGTTAAAAGGTATGGAGAGCAGCAGTGCTGGGTGAGAGCCCTGGACTGTTTACAGGCACAGGTTATGATCCTTGTGGAGCAGTGTCAGGGCTGTGCTCTCCCTTCCAGGTCTTTGTGGGGCTGGCAATGCAGTCAGTGCCTGCCCAGATCCTGCCAGGGAGAGGGGCAACAGGGTTGCGCTCAGACAGCTTTTTCTTTACACATCTCCAAGGCCAAACAACTGTGCCTTCCCATCAGAAGATGCAGTTTCTGGTAGATCTGTTTGCTTTTCCTGTCCAGGGTTTGCCCTGGACTGACCTTGCAGTTTTCTCTGCCTCCTTTGCCCCTGAGGCCAAGCTGAACTCACTGCCTAGAAGGAAGGAGTGGAGATCAGAGCAAGGCTCACTGCTGAGGCCTTACCCCGTAGATCTCCGTGTTCTGCATTATGTTCATTATTATTGTTAGCATTTATTTATTGTAGTTATCTCAAAAAGGGTTTACATGAACTGCAGATGCATCTTCAACAGGAGTAGCCAGGAAATGTCCATTGCCTTTGAATGTCAGGTGCTTAGTAATCTGATCTCCAGAAGAAATAGTGAAGTCAGAGCTACAATGGCCCCTTCAGCAGTGATTCTAGGAAAGCTTTCTCCCGTATACCTGTCCTTCAACATTCTTTCCTGTGAAAGATAACAAGCAGCTTGGACTTGTAATGCATAAATTGTCCTCTGCTACTATACTTCACAAGCTCCAGCAGCAAGGTTCCCCAACCATAATCCAAAACAACTCCCCATAAGTGCTAGTGAGGGTCATGTAGATAAACCTTTACTTTCTGCATGTTAAACTTGCCCTGAAGGACAATTTGCAAGACTAAAACATCAGTGAAATGGGGAAGGGGGAATATTAAGACTCCCATCTAATGTCAGTGCCTTCTGGCCAGTTTTGTTGCTTCCATTTTATGCCTTGACACTGATCCTTAAATAGAATTTATAGTAGTCCAATTCATACTCACCTTTTCATAGGGTCACAGATGTATCCATGCAGAATGAGCCTCTCATGCAGCCACAGGACATAAATGCTCTGGGAAAAAGAGCTCCAGGTAAAAATAAAAGAGGATAAAGTCTCCTGGAAAAAATCAAGCTTCTCTTATCTGCTGTAGAAAACACCCCAAAGGGACTGAGTAAATTTTCAGCTTTGCATACATTATGGGGGCAGCTTTGTGGTCTCATTCAATGTCATCCTTCACAGAAAGAATCCAAAGTTTGTGGAGAATTTACACTTGCCACTGAGCTGGCAGAATATCATCTGCCATTTAGTTATAAAGATCACATCCTTTCATGGCATGAGAAATAATATGCAGTCCCAGGAGTGCCATACATAGAGTGAGGCAGCACAACACACACACTGTCCCAGTATGATATTTGACAAAACTGCAGAAACAATAATTATATTTCACCCTGTTATTGTGACTGCTTCAAGTGCCACTTCGCTGGTGGTGTGATATCAGAGAAGCATGTTATCTCATTGGATTGGGCTTATATGTCAGATGGAGTGAGGTACCATTGTTGGTGCACCATTTCAGTGAACTCTTCTTTCTCAACTCACAGGTCTGTTTTCTACCATGAGGTTCTCTGAGTGCCAGTACTGGTCCAGTATGGTCCTGTGTGAAATTCAGCTGTGCTGGGCTGGCCCTGGCTATATGCCAGGCATCAGCCAAAGCCATTTTATTGCTCTCCCTCCTCAGCTGGACAGAGGAAAGAAAAAATAGAACAACATTCGTGGGTCAAAATAAGGACAGGAGAGATCACTCACCAGTTACCATCACAGGCAAGCAGACTTGACTTAGGGAAAAAAATAATTTATTATCAATTAAATTAGAGTAGGATAATGAAAAATAACATCAAATCTTAAAAACGCCTTTCTCCCACCCCTCCCTTCTTCCCAGATCTCAAATTCACTCCCAATTCTCTCTGCCTTCCTCCACTGCAGCCCAGGGGAATGGGATTTATGGTCACTTCATCACACATTGTTTCTGCTGCTCTTTTCCCCTCATGAGGAGGACTCCTTACACTCTTCCCCATTCCAGTGTCACTCCCATGGGATACAGGGATACAGTCTTCCATGAACTTTTCCACTTTTCCAACATGAGTCCTTACCATAGGCTACAGTTCTTTGTGAGCTGCTCCAGAGTGGGTCTCCTGCAGGGTCACAAGTCCTGTCAGAAATCCTGCTCCAGCATGGACTCCTCTCTCCATGGTGCTGCAGCTCCTGCCAGGATCCTGCTCCAATACAGGCTTCCAAGGAGCCACAGCCTCCTTTGGGAATCCACCTGCATGGCAGACCTCCACAGTTTGCAGGGTGACATCTGCATGACCATGGCCTGCCCAACCGGCTGCAGGGCAATGTACCTTTGGTGTCTGGAGCACCTCCTGCTGCAGCACCTCCTTCTGCACGGACTGTAGTGCCTGCAGAGCTGTTCCTCTCACGGTCCCTCTCTTCTCCAGCTGCCCTTGCTTTTCACAGTAACTCCTTTCTCCTCAAATAAATTATCCCAGCAGTGCTGCCACCGTGGGCTCAGCCTTGGCCAGTGGCAGGTCTCTCTTGGAACCAGCTGGCATTGACTTCTCTGGCCACAGAGGAAGCTTCTGGCAGCTTCTCACAGAAGTCACTCCTGTAACCCCCATTTGCCAAAGCCTTTCTACACAAACCAAATGCACCAGCCTGTTACCATCTAACCTGATGAGCCAAGGAAACTTTGCTGACAGGAAGCAGTGCTATGAATGTACTTTCCGTGAAGAGGTTATGTAATGTCCAAATAACTTCCACAAAGAAAAACTTATACAGACCAGCAAAGAAACACAGAAATGAAGAGGTTCTCACTAATTTAACTGGGCTTTTAAGCATTTGGAACATGAATTGTTTCATTCAAATTGGCTGAGGGGTTTCAAAATTTTCAGAACTTCAGCCTTCAAAATGAAAGATTACACAGTAATTACCCAAGGGAACTAGCACTATGGAATTATCTTACTCAATAGAACAGTAGCTCTTATGTGATCTCTGTTAACTCTTGTCATTGTTGTCTTTCTGAGAAATGGAATTTAATGTGACACTGGCCATGTTACCTACTAATCACCACAATATAACTATATTGTGAGTGTCAATGGGCAGAAAGTACAAAAATCTACCATCTCCTTTTGAAGAATTATGTAAAAGTATCTATGTAAACTGGTCTTGATTTTTAAAAGTAAAATGCAGGGTTTTGTCTTTCCTCCCTTATCTCCTCCATATCCTTTGGTCAGTCTTGGGACTAGACAGTACAACATCAAATATATGTTAGGCACTCAGGTCCTGTTTCAGCTGGAGCTAAACACTGAAGTATGAGGAGACCCTTTGAAAATCACAGTTTTACTACAAGGGAGCCTAAAATATTCTGGAATGAAGAAAATAGGGGATACACTTTAAAAGATACCTACTGCACTTTAGGTAAAGTTACTAAAGTGAAACACCTAGTGTCCTCAAAGTAAAAGTACGTGAAACCATGCAAACATTTGTCCTTAGGAAATTTCAGCTCTTTTCTATTTTTCTTATAGCTCAAGAACCTGTAGTTGTGAAACAGCCACATGCTTTAGTACTTTAAGTGGGGGAACTGGAACTTCTTGGAATTTTTTCTCACTTCTTTCACAATCAGCAGAGGATTGCAAAGCTAAAGGTTGACATATGGGTCACTTCTGCTGATCCACTTGCTAGATCACAAGCAGCTGCCAGTTTGTTTCAAGGACATAAAAATTGTTGCCTTATAGTAAGAAAGCTGCACACAACTTAATCAGGAACTCTTTTTCAGAAATATTTACCTGTTAGAAAGTGGTCTTTTTTATTAACTAGAGAATATACTGAAGAAAAAATGGTTTTTATGTATTTTAGAATAATTTATTATTCTAAATTGTAAGATATTTTTATAATTTTTTTCATAACATGATAGCTGGATGAAAACCAAAGTGCATAGAAAATGCATGGACTTAATTCCAAAAAATAAACTTCCTATAAAACCCATAAGATACTTCTCAGGCTACTGAAATTTCTCCTGAAAAATATCAGACTTCCTTCACTATCTGCTTAGGTGGAAGAATTGGTGTGGCATTTGAAGACCTTTATGGCAGAAGTTTCCATGTAAGGTTTGCAGTTTCTAGTTGTTTTGTGTTTGCACAGATCACATGTACAGCAGGGAGTATTTTTATGATCCTAAAAGAAATAGCTATTATTTATATGTAATTCTTCCTGAATGAGTCTTCTCTATTGGCATATTTTTTCTGCCTAAAAAGCTCTATTTTAGGATTCTCATTTGTAAAACCAATTCAATAATGGGAAAGCTATCATCAAAGCTATACCATGATTCACAGGTAAGAGTTACACTTCTGCTGATGGTCATTATCACTGCAGAGGACACACATTGCTTTCAACTTGAGCTTAGGCTTGCTGGACTGACAGAACTCAGTTAAAGAGACATCTCTGAGAGGAGGAGATAAAACCTTTACTAATATCTGTAAAAAATTAACTTTCCTGAAAATAAAAATCTTAATAAATGAAAAAAAAAATCTGAGTGGAATTCTTGTCTCTGAGAAACAAAATTATTAATGATGGGCTGTTCTTTTTCTGCTGCTTATTCCTCACATACACCTCAGACTGTCACACTGCAGTCATTTGCTGTGGTGATGATGGCACCATGGAGAGCAATGACATCAGCTGACAAATTAGGCATGGAAGAGGCTAACTGAAGTAATGTTCTTATTTATATCACTTTGATTCACTTGCTGCCCTGAAACTGGGCAAATAGGTAGTTAGTGCAATATCCTCTGCTTACCTTGGCTATCTTAAATTACTCCCTATTTCATCATGTCTTAATGTTGGCTTGAATGTCCAAATCTCCTTATGGATGTCAACACAGGCACAAAACAGATCTCCAAATCTTTGTACGACAAGAGTATTTTTTGTTTTGCAGAAACCATTCTATCTTCTTTGCCCATTTCCTCTTTACAATAGTTCTCTCCTTGATCCTAAAGCTACAGCAGAGATGAAGTTTTCCCCTTATTTCCTCAATAACCTTTCAAAAAATTTGCTACCTCTCCTCTCTACCCTCACAGATAGATTTCTTATTCCCATGCTATGGCCACAAGGCTACTGCAACAATCCTTTTCCTGGCTTGTCAGTCCTGTCTTGAGGAAGGCAGAGGGGTTGCATTTACTGATAGAATGAACTATCCATCTAAAAAGAAATTTTAGCAGCATTACTTGTCACTTCAACTATAATCCACTACAAACCATTTCTCTTTCTTTTCTGTGAAATACCTGCCTAGACTATCCTTTCTCCTTTTGACTGCTTCCTCACCTCTGCCAGCAATATCAGCTCTCCTCTCATGTAAGAGGAAACCTCCAAAAATTCCCCTCCTTCAAAACAATCTCTGGTCCTAATAAAGACAAAAAAACCCTGTTCTTGTTAAAATTCAGATAGCAGACAAGCAGGGATTACTTCATTTCAGGCTAAGTAGTATTGAGTCATCCTTATCTCCCTGTTCCCTCTCCTCACTCAGTGCATTTTTGATTACTAACACAAACTTAGGTTTGAATTGCTCTCTGAGGTAGGTAGGTAGGTAGGTAGATTGCCTTTTAAGATCAGGCCCACAAGCTGGATTAGTTTCTGACAGCTGCCTCAATGCAATAACAGAAATGACACATTGCTACTTAAGTTGTGGAAAGTGAGACCTGCACTTATGGGTTTGTCATTCAAATTGTCACCTTCAACAGCCACGGTAATTTACATTAAAATAGCTGATCCAGAACAAATTCCAGTTTTACATTAAAACATCTAGCAAACACAGACTTGAGGGATCAGCCCTATTGGAGACAGTCATTGGAAAGCTGTTGATTGAATACATTTAATGTCTGAGATGCTGCACTTTGTGCTGTGGGCACTGCTTGTCCTGGCTGACGCTGCTGAGGAATGCTGGTGCATTCCTGTTGAACAGAGACAGACTGGTATGAGACACTCAAGATTTCTGAACTGGCTGCTTTTCACATTCCCATGAATTGATAGGTGTCGAAACATATTTTTAAAATAAGCTTTTTATGAAAATGTGTGAACTCAGAACCAGGTGAAAACTTGCCACTCGAAAGCCATTTTGAAAGGAGAAAGTATATGCATAGCTATATAAGAAGTGTTTGCCATTAAAGAAAGACCTAATGAGAAATGAGGTCAATAATGTGAGCTTATAAACTCAATATACTACCAGCAGTTGTACATATTTGTCCTGGACATATTGGGTTTTTGAGTAGTGTGAAAAAACACCTTATTTATGTTCTTCTGATCCAGTGTTATAATCTCACACACACCCCTTGCAAGTCATATAAAACAACACAACCAGTTTTCTCCACAGGCTGATATGTGTTGTCCTCAAATGTTCTCCCTAAAAGTTTGCTGATCCAGGTTGATCTTCATCTCACACTTAACATCCCTTCTCACACAACTTTACAGCCACCTTGCCAGCAATCTAGTTCAGACGCAGTCTGGGTCCTTGCTCCTCTGCCACACATTCATCTCTGCATGCATCAATTCAGATTTTCCATTCCTCCGCTTCAGTGGAATTCAGTTATGTTTAATTGAGTTACCCCTGACATCCGCCAGTGACAGAGAAGAGACCTGGCCAATCATCTTTGTTTTGTCAGCTCTAATTCTCAGTTACAGTTTTATAACAACTCTCATGTCCAATTCAGTGCCTGTTTCAGGGCAGGGCTGGACAAAGCTCAGTTTGAATGGCAACAAGTATGCAAATGGCTGATTAGACCAGAGCCTGGAGTCTCTGGCAGAGCACCAGGCCCCATCGAGCTGGAAGCTGTTCCAGCACCCAAAAGACTCTGCACCTAAGGGCATCCAGTTAAAATAGACGAAAAGAGTGGCTGCAGGGAAAGTGGTAGCACAAAGAGGATGTGTAACTGAGGAAATGCTGATTCACCAGACTGATATGGAATAAAAAGGAACGTCTACCTTTAAGGTTTGACTCTGTGCCTCTTCTCATAAAAGTACTCCTCTTTCCACCCACAAGGTCATTTTTAAAACTTATTTCTTTTCCATTCTTTCTTTTTCTTTCTGGTTTTTTTTTTCAACTCAGCAGGGTTAGAGATGGCCAGTTCATTACCCAGTGCAAAGCTCACTGTCCCGTTGAAGTCAGCAAGGGCATGCCAGTACACACACCTCCATCAGCCTGATGGCTTATATTTCCAGCAAATGAAGGGCTGTAGAAAGAGTAAGGATTTCTCAAGATTTTA
This sequence comes from Zonotrichia leucophrys gambelii, assembly GCF_028769735.1. NCBI lineage: Eukaryota > Metazoa > Chordata > Aves > Passeriformes > Passerellidae > Zonotrichia > Zonotrichia leucophrys. Next base: position 58,577,291 of record NC_088172.1, read on the forward strand.
TGGACTCTTAAGATAGCATTTGTTGAGTTCCCGTTTTCTGAGAACATCGTAAGTGCTGTCAGAGAAACAGCATGGGAAAAACAAAAGCAGACAATCTTTTGCCTCTTAAAATTTCAGAACAAAATTATGCAACTGATGTAGGAAATATGAATTTATATACACATTAACTCTGAGAAGTTAAAATGGCTGATACATTTTTTGAAGACCCTATTAATTCTTCATCATGCAGTACATCAGAAAACCTTTTTCTTCATACATGTATTTTTTTAAAGATTAGCTTAAGTTCTTGCTTCTTAATGCAAGCATAAAGGTAGTTTGTGTTTTATTGCATTACCATTATTTATTGTGTTTTATTGGTTTGCTGTCTTTATTTTATTAGTACTTTATAGTTTAAGCTTTGGGTATGTTATGCTTTTTGAAAGGGAAGAATCAGCTGCCTACTATTCTACAATAAACAGATGTAAGACATAGGCACAATAAAAGCACAGTGGTCTTTAAATAGACAGCTGGATGTGATATCAGGAGCAGAGGTTCAAGTTAAATAAATTTGATTTTTTAAGAAACAGCAGAAAAATAATCCTTCAAAAAGTAAGACCTAAATTTGATAAAATATGTGTCTAAACATACGTCTTTACAAGCATACCAAGCATTGTAAAGCAGAGAGACTGTATCAAAATTTCTTAAGCCTGCATTTCCCTGGTATGCTCTGAAAGCTTGGCAAAAAACAAAGTTGATGGAACACATTACTGAAAATGTCAAATTCCAATTTTCTAACATTTGTGTTATTTTGTTCTAGGGAATGCTGTGATCTCTTTCACTCCCCTGTTGCTGCTGTTATGCATATATTTAATGCTATTCCTCTGAACAGTCTCCTCAAATTCTCTAAAATTGATCATCATTTTAGAGTTAAAAGGGGACATAAGAGTTTGTAGGATTTACAGTCTACTTTACTCCTCCAATCCTAAACTACAGCTTTAAACTTTCTGTACTTTACCTTAAGTAGTGTTCTTCCAATCCCTTGCAAGATCTTGAAACTTTGCAAGACTAGGAAAAAAAAATAATTTGCAGGTTTGGGGCTATATTTTCTTAAGCAATTTGGAGCCTTTGCTTTATTTAGAATAAAGCATAATCAAAGCTGAAAATTATCTTTCTGATCTAAATTTGCCTCTATAGACCTCTAGACCTCAATATTCCTTGACAACTTTTAGTTAAATTACAATGTTTTCTGTTGCTTCACTTATGAAATATTTGAAAAAACAAAACCTGTCTGGTGAAAAATTAGATTGAGATACTGATATACTTAGCAAATCATTGCTTCTGAAAACTTGTACTTTTTATTGTGTTTTACATCTTTCTGTCTACAAAAATCATGTCATGTTGGTAAATTCTGCCCAAGTAGTCTCCCTGCCCAGACCCCTGAATGTTTTCCTTTGGTGTTTTGGTTTGGTTTGATTTGTATGTTTGATTTTTGGGTTTTTTATGTCTTCCATTAATGCTTAAGAGGAAATACTGCATATTCCATGTAAAAAACTACTTTGTGCAGAACACTCTATATTCAGTATTTTGATTCACTATTTGATCTCTGAAGAGATGGATCTTCTGAGATTTACAAAAACACTCCCCCTTTTTAAATGGATAGTGTAACTGAACCTCACTTTGTTTTTCTTTAAAAAATAAGTAAACAGGTAGAATCACAAAATCTATCATCTCATCAGAGATTTCTAATTTCACAAGAATGAAACTGGCATGATTTCCAAGAGACATCTGCTTTTCTTTAATCAAAACCTTTCCTGATCCTTTTCCTGTATCTGCACAGTCACCAGAATTTGCAATCCATTGACCCATGCATTTGCACAAACTGAAAAATTCAAGGTACACTTTTGAATAAATCTGGGCTAAAAATTGAATATAACTTGATAACTTTAATGACCTAATGCAGGAACTGCAATAAATCATATCTATAGTATATGATAGTATAGATGTACTCTAGATAGTTTTAATTCCTAATAATTGAGTGATTATGTATTTTAGCTTGGATACTGTTAATAATATGACTATATTTTTAAAAATAGGTAATGGATTTATTTATATTTTCACATCTATTAATAGAATTGCCAGTGTGCAGTTAAGGTGCATGCTTATATGTCATATTCCTAGTTTGGGCAGAGGTACAGATTAATCTTTATTCATAGGAGGGCAGTTATTTAATATAAAACTAACAATGAAAAAATACTTGATGGTAAAACAATTAATGAGGCAGCACTGGTGTGAAGACCTGTTTAATGTCAGCTATAATGCATCACAGCAGTTACATCTGTGCATAGCTAACAATCCCTAAACCACTGCTTCCTAGGAATTGTGTTCCTTGAAGAATGGATTGTCTGTTCTTTGCCTTCAGCTTGCATTACCCTGACATAACTTGCATTATAGAAAATAATATAAGCTCTAGCAAGCAACAGAGACACATGTTAATCTAATAGATAATGATATAAAATTCTTATTAAATTTTTTAGCATGACTAAAACCCTGTTACTATGTTCTAGACCTTTGAAGAGCATGTCACCTTCATCTTTGCCTGTTCTCAAAATTTTCACACATATTGAGCTAAAAAAAATATTTAAATTGCATTGCATTTCTAAGTAAATTCATTTCTCATCCTCCTTAAAGCAGGGCCCTTATTTCGTATGCCAGCTATTGCAACTTCCTTCTCTATTTCTTTGAGAAATGCAGTCTCAGCCTTGCTGCCATCCAACCCACACTGACCACTGAGATTTCCCTGTGCTCGCCATCCCTGGCCTTGCATTCCCTATCCAATTGAACCACGCTGCTTGATTTCCTTCTGTGAGAGTGCTGATACCCATCCTGGTCATATGCACTTATTCTCATTCCTTATGAAAATGCCAGCCTACACTTCTCTTGTTAACCTTCAGACACGAAGGCTTTGTGTTTCTGGCACGCTTCATACTCTGAAAGAAAGGTCCATGATTAGTCACAAGGATACCTCATTATTTTTTCCCTCTATCTTCCCTATAATTTTCCTTTGCTCTGATGCCTATAGACTTTGGACAACAATATGTTTAGAACATACTTTGGTCAATAAATACTATTTATTGTTAGCCTTTTAACTTAGCCTAAGCTTTTACAGAGGGAGAGGATGTTTTGTGGTCCCTACTGTGCCAAGTACAATGGCTCTTTGTCCATGAATTAAGCATCTAAATGGTATCATATTCTGAATAGTAACTTGAGGTCACTACCTATGAAACAGACATATAAACAGGATTCTAGAAGCTTGAATTAGGAAGAAATGTGTTCTAGGTAATTTTCATGTTAAAGCCTCAAGGAAGCAGCATGACTGACTTTTGTACTGGGATTGCCCATTGTACTTCTCTATTTTATATGCCCAAGGAAACCTTTCACATCAGACTTCAGTTTTTCTTGTTCTGTAAAAACTGCTGACTGCTTCAGGCTAAGATTAGAAAAACTATGTAGAAGAAAATGATGTAAAAAATATTATAGAATGTTTGTTTAATCTTATCAGTTGAGCACTGTTTTATATGCTAAAGCACAAATGTTCAGAAATACTAATTTTCTCAAACAAAAACAATTCTTGTGTGCATGACTATAATTCTGGGTATTTTAGAGGGAGGGATACCTAAAAAACCAAAACAAAAAAACCCCAGAAACATCTTTTTCATACATTTCTTTCTTTTCTCCTGTTTCCTCTCACTAGGAAAAAGCAACTAGCAGAAATACTCACTGACTTTGGAACAGAGATTAGGAAATAAGAAGGACATTAATTACCATCAAAGAATCAGGTGTAACGACAAAAAATAGTAGTATTAAGCTGGAAAAGCCCAGTAAGTAAAAGATAAAATGCATTCATTATATTAAGAGTTATTGCTAGTTTGTGCAGGAAAGGAGAAAGCACCCAAGGCAATGATGCTTTAGTCACTCTCGCAAAAGTGAAGATTTTACCTTTCTTTTCTGTAAGTGAATGGAATGCTACAGGGAGGAGCATGATGGAAAAGCCTTAGAGTGTATAGCAATAAAAAGAAATGGTTGTACGAATGAACTCTGTGGCACTAGAAGGCAAATACAGCAATTACTAAGTCTAAGGGATGACAAATACAAAATGTCAGCATATGTGCAGACATTCTTGAAAGAAAAGGTCATGAAAAATGACAAATAAAAGACACATGTTTGCTGTGAAAAGATATTCTAAGTCAAAGCTAAAAACCTTTATTTAAAGACACTTCCACAAGAAGAGAATGTTATCCATAATATCTAGAATATATGTCCTAATCCCCTCACTGTAGTATCAGTTAATAGAAGCTATGGACATATAAAATATTAGGTGTAAAATTACATCATTTTGAAAAACACTCAAGCATGAAGAAACATCTTTGTATAGAATAAAGATTTTATTTAAATGAAAACAAATACTTAAAAAAGAAAGAAAATTTTTAGGCCATTTTCCTTTACAATACCTCCAGAAGTGCTGAGAGCTCTTGAACTTTTTCATGCCAATAATCTTCCTCTCTTTGATTTTGTTTTTGGCTTTCCAAACATGAAATTACTTCTCTTGTTTGACTAACATGTGTGTAACCTAGCCCCATATGATGTAATTGGAAGTGTTACACCACTGAGATAAGACCAGCTAAGGGACTTCCTGAACTAAACATCTTATCTTTGACTGTATCATAAAATCTGATAACCCCTGTGGAGAAGTGGTAATAGAACTTCTTCATACTGCATTAAATTAATGTGGCCAGTGTTATTTGTTCGAGGTACTTGTGATAGCAGCATATTTTGCTTTTGAGATTCCTCACAGTGCAAGATGGCATTCAGAGGTCTGGTATCTCAAGGTTCTGGGCTGTCTCTCTACTTACTCACCACACCAAGCTCTGGCACTGGACTCACCTCAGCAAAATGCTGTGGCCTTGCTCAGGGAAATACAAGACTTCAGACAGGCTGTTTCTTGCATTTTTCGTAACAACAACAATTAAAAAAAATTCTAAGAGCTCTCATTTAAGCAAACACTACCCAAACAGAGATTATCCAGACTCCAAGATCATTTTTGATAGAAAAAGATAAATTCTCTTATATTGAAGATATATGTTTTTCTTATTAATGTGTTAATTCAGGGTCACTCCTGAACCCTACTAGGAATAGGTCCCTGGATCTTCTGAGGGTATCTTGCAAATACAGAGGGAAAGAATGCACCAAGGATGACCGGGGCCACTGAATGTCAGCAACTTGTTCTAATTCATGTACACTGATGTACATCTAGACATTCTCATTACCCAGTGGCAAAACTTTCACCCTTTGAATCACTGAGGAGCTGTCATCACCTTCCACCAGCACTAGGAGGTGTTGAACACCTGACTGAAAGGTACCATGTGAGCAAGGAAGAAATCATTGTGTAATCAAGGTGTTCCTTAAAAATAAAGTGTCCTAATCAAATAGTTCCTGACTAAATATTTGAAGAGGCTAAATATTTAAAGACAGTCTGTTATTAAGAGAAACATTAATTCAATTTGTTGTTCTACTTTGCTGTCTTGGGAGAGAACTTAATAATCAAATATCCTAATGCTGTTCCATTAAGAAAAATGCATGTTTATACTCGACAAACTTGATTTGATAATTTAATGTTAATGTTGTAGCTTATTGACAGTTTAGTTAATGCCTCTTGCATCTTCTCTGCAGTTGTTTGACAACATTGCCTTATGACTTCCCTGAGCTGTCAAACACGCTGAATCTAGATCTTCCCATGAGTGCGCATGAATGGTTCAGTAGCTCCTGTGCACAGCACAGCCAGAATGATGAAACACAGAAACAGAGTTAGAGGCACAGATGACCAAACTCAATTACTCCACATAGTTTTCACTCTGTTGACTCTGGTAATTTTAATTGTTTTCAATCACAAACAAGACAAAGGTCAACATGAACGTGAATCATACTGTGTCATGTGGTTCTTGCAGACTTACAAACAGGTTTGTCAGCATTTCTGGCAAACAGCAGCTGCAGGGTGATACCAAATGTTTTATGTCTAAAGCTCATTAGTTGTTCCTTTGCTTTACAAAAATAGAAATCTGTGCATGCTTCGAAACAGGAAACTCTGGACTTTAACTGTACATCACACTCAGCTATCTTCTCTTGAAATGTCTCCTCAGGTAAGGCCACTAGCATACTTATAGTGATCCATTTAAATTACAGGATGAGGAAGTAGGTTAGTTACAAAGAAAATGGATCTATTCCCCATAGCAAGAATCAGTCTGCCTGGTGGTTTACTTGGTGGTAAATAAAATGTAGCAATAAGGAATGAGAGAAGACACACAGATACATATGGGTTAGGAACAAAGATTTCTTATGCTTTCTATACCATTGCCCTAATTTTCAAAGCAGTCTTCCACTTCTAACTACAATGAAGATTTTATTTTCATAAATCCAATTTTCAAGAAATAATCAAATGAGTGAATGAGATGGAAAAAAGAGAGATCAGCTGTGCTGTCTAAAATTAAATTCCTGTTAGGAACTGCTAAGAAGGATAACCTCCCTGTTTCTTTAACTTTCTGTGTTTGCTGATTTCAGAAATAATTGTTTTAGTTGTTGACACATACAAGGGCTTGTCACACCTCACAATTTATAACCACTAGATTTTTTTCCCTTTGGCATTGTTTGTACCCAATGTAGTCAGAATGACTAAAAGCAAATGTATGCTCTTCTAAAAGTTTTATTTTGGTTACAAATATATCTTAGGCCTGGTTTGCTCAAAATCTGTATGCACAAACAGATCAACGACGCAGGATCCTAAATGATGAAACACCAGAAGCTCTGCCAAGATGCCAAGGGAGTGTTCACTTTCTGGCTTGCTCAGGAGAGAAGCAGGATGGTCTGGAGGCAGGGCAATGCAATAATTAAATGGGCATTGCCCAGCAGGAATGGATACAGCCAAGCCGGCCACTGTATGTCCTTCTAAGCTCCTGAAACAAATTGCAAATAAAAAGATTGGCCATCTCTAAGACAGTGATGACCCACTTCTGACTAGCAGACAGGAAAGAGAATTCTTTCTTGGAGCCACATGGACTTTCAAAGCTGTAGAAACGGGAGAAGATTTTGCCTTTCCCCCTGCCACTGCCAAAACATCAAGAATAATGATAATGTACATCAGGGCTCAGATTTTGCCAAGATACCTTCTCTTCAGTGATGTGATGAAAATCACAGCAAATCACAGAACACAAAAACTCACATGCAAAATTTAAAGAATGACAATTCCTGTGCCAATCTTCATGGACACCAGGAGGAAATATCAGGAGGTATTAATTTGCCTGTGCAGACTTTAGCAATGATTGATTTGACACCACCTCAGTGCTGCAGTGAAAAGTCCCCTCAGGGTGTAGGTAGGAAGTGAGTGCTGTATACACTGCTGTATCTTCAGTATGTGATATCTGAGCAGTGCCCATCTCCTCTGCCTCGGACCCTCATCAGCTTTATTGCAATTACTCTCTAGTGCTGCTGTGAGCACATGTAATGCTGCTGCTCTTATTTATTAGTTCTGAAAGTGATGTATTGGAAGGCTAAGATCTACATATTAAGATACTTAATTCCAATTAGCTCCATTGAAAACAAACCAAATTGGTAGGATACAGGTATCTGTAGATTCAAAGATTTTGTTGAAACAGTTTATTTATGGGTACCAAAGGGGCTAATGAGCTCAGAACTGAACCTTATTGCATGCCCTATTTACAGATCTAGTCTGGTTGGTTATTTCCTGCATCTGAGTATTTAATCTCCTTGTAAGGAAATCTGTATTTAGTGTCAGAAGTAAGGATGAAGTTATTTAGTGACTGTAAAGCCAGTACACCACCCAGCCTGAGAAAATTTATACAAAGGGATTATTAACCTAGGTATGTAACTGCATCTTTTTTTATTAGTTTCTGGCATTTGTGTCCTAGCATTTGCTTGTGTTATTTTACCTCTCTCCATTTCAAAACCTGTGAACTGAAATGAAACCAACCTTGTGTTTGAATGAATATTTAGTGCAGAAGTGTAGTTCAGCAACACAGAGAAACCTTTTTTTCCTTTGACATACGCAAAGCCTGCTGTTAATCTTCTGTTCCTCATGATACAAGGAACTCCATGAAGGTTTATTTGCCATTGACTGCTGAGAAAAATTGTTCATCCAGATGAATGGGAACACTTCACAGAAAACTGTAGTAGATTTTGGCTACAACAGTTTTGTTTCACCATCTGAGTTACCTCTGATGTCATTGATATTCTTAGTTTTGCTTTCAGTGCTGCTCATGAGACTGTTCAGAGAGAATTATTTTACTATTACTAGAATTGCTTTTCATTTAGACTGCTCATGACTTTGTCCAAATTCCTCAAAATCGACCAGTAGTGTTCAATGAATATTTACTGGCTCGAATTTGGAATGACAACTTCCCTTTTGTTCATTGTGTGTTGTCGTGGGCACACCTGAGTTGCTTTCTTCTGTTTTGGCTGACATCATGATGTGCACTTTATTGTAGGAGCAATTGGCTACCAGGACAACATCAGCCTCCAGTGTAATGAGGGGCTATTTTTATATTGGAGAGCAATGCCACCTTCTTTTCTCATCCATAAATTCTCATATAAATTCAGTCTGCATCATGCAGCTCCAGACTACTCCATAGTTCAGTCCTGAGGCCTTTGCCAGATGACTGAAAAGATAGAAGCCATCTGTAAAATCTGTATCTCTGTGCAAACTTCCTTAAGACTGGAGCCATTCAGATCTGAAGCTTTGATTTGCACGACACACTTCTCAGTGTTGACATTTGGCTATGTCAAAAAACACAAGTTAAGCCAGCCCAGATCTTTCCTCTCCACCTGTTTGTACAAAGCTGCCAAGCAGAAAAATTAAATGCTTATATTATTAAATAAGGAAGCCTGTTAAAACTCCTGGGCTGTTGAATTCTGCAGTTAGTTTTTATTTAATTGGTTCTATAAAAATGGTTACTAGAATCTCTTATCAAAGCTGGGTCTCTGTTCAAGGATATTGAGAAAACACTACCAAATTTAGGTTCTCTTTTGGAATACAGAATCACAGAACAGCAGAGGCTGGAAGACATGGCTGGAGCTCATCTAGTCCTGTCACTGCAGCTCTGTGGTGGGGTTATTGTCTAATGCAGGTAAGAACTTCCCTAACAGTGGTATCACTTGGACCAAAAGCTTGGAGACTGGGATTGGGCACCACCACTGCACAGCCCTTGAAGACTAGCTCAGAGCCCACGATGTTCTGCTATGTCTGAAACTCTGGGGCAGGCTTTGCCTCTACTGCTTGTCCAATTGCAGGCCATTACATTGATTTTACAGCACCAAAAAGAATAGCACACAGGAGCATAATGGGATAGCAACTGGAAATATAAGGAAGGAGAAGGAGGGTAGGAGGGTGGTGATTCTGGCTTTGAATAGAGAAAATCAATGGCAGTCAGCAGATGGGGAAACATCTCTGTTCATCTCTGGCAGCTTGGGGTGATGCTGACCTCCCCCTGCCCTATCACATCAGGGAAAACAAATCCAACAGTTGATGGTTAAGGAGGCAACAGAAGTGATCAAACACCTCCCAGGATGTGCCAAACAGTAGGCACAGCTGTATGTGCATCGCTAGACTGCTTCCTCTGCAGAGAAAATCAAATGGCACTTGTTCAGCTCTGGCTGGGCTGGTACTTCGCATCTTGTTTTCAACTCTTTTTGATCTTCAATCTATTGACTGTATTTCCCTCCAAAATAATGAGGGAACCTGCTGAGGAGCCACAAAACACACAGGAGCTGGGGGAGAGAACAGCACAGCCCCAGGCTCACTGTAATGGCAGTTTAATGGGACCTTGAGGGACAGTATTTTAAGTGGTTGGGGGACCCCTTAGTTTTTAATTTCTTATTTCCCTTGGAGAAACTGCACTATATAGCATTAAGAGAATTAAAAACTTACTGCTATGCTTCCTCAGTCATTATTTCACAGATGTTCATGCACCAAGCATCAAATCATGCTGCAAATCATGAGCTTTGAGACAGAGAAACAGAGAAACAGAATTTGGCACAGCTTTTCATTTGAAAAACCCTTTCCTGAAATTCGTAAAGCAAATCCTTGCTACTGCTTTCTAAGAGGGGGTTCTTTTCCTCCAGACCCAGGCCTAGGTCTATTTTTTTAAATACTGCTTCTGTTAAATCATCCCTATTCAAACACCTTTTTTCCCTCCTTAGAGGTTAAGCTACACAGAGCCAGTAACACATTACAGTTTGTCTCAGAAATGTTAAACTCAGTGTCTCCATTCTCAAGATTAGGTGGCACAAGGCCAGCATAAATTCATTCCTGCAGTGGATTCCTCTTTGGTTTAAAAAGTAACAAATCCTGCTAAAAAAAATATCACAAGGAGTAGTGTAACATTTGGAAGCAGGAGAGCCTGTGAAGAGGCAGCACTGCCCTCTGTATGACATTCATATACCACCATGGAAATATGTTATATGCTGAAATTTTCTTTGAGGAATTAGACAGAGAAAGAAATGGGTGGAGAAATTGGAAGGAATTAGATTATCTTTTTGTGATAAGAAGATGATCTTGGAAATAATAGTTCTTTCAGAGACTGAAAGGGGGAATACACAAGGACAAGGATGGGAAGAAAGCTCTTGCAGGAACACATCTCAGGAATCTGGGAGCATTTTGCATGACAGCCTAAGGGGGGGTGAAAATATTTCTTAGACCTGAAATAAAAAAACTTTGCCCAGAAAAGAAACCAGCTGTTTCTGGTATTCCCCCATCCTGCTCCTCACTGGCACTGGTATCCTGAAAGCTGTCTAGTCCTGCCCTTTTCTATCAGACATGCGAATCCTGGGGCCAAACAGAATCTGGGTCTTACTTTTCCACTACAAGAACTTGACAGATGTTTTTTTCATCTCTTTCCATCCACTTTCTAGATACAATTTCAGAGCTACTTATCTGTTAAGGATTAGCTCTCTGTCTTCTGTCTGTAAATCAACATTGGTCTCCATCTTCTTATTCTTTCAATTAATGCTTCTTTACTGAGCACTGTATTCAGAGAAGTTTTACAAAAGACTGCTGCATGGCAAATGAAGCTGGTGGGCAGCGGTGGGAAAGGTTGGAAACAAACTGGGGGACACTGGCTTCTTTATTCCTTTATTACATTTTATATGTCTCATTCACTATAAAAGAGCATTGAAGACAATCTTAGAGAAACTGAAAGAGTCAGAAAAGGACAGATACCATCCCTCACTATCTGAATGGCCAGAGCATACATAGGAGAATACATCTATTTTCTCAGGCCAGCTTAACTACAGCCTGCTTCCAGCAGTCCTTTTTCCTTCTGGATGCACAGCTTTGATGCTGTCTGCAAGGAGCGCCTGGAGAAAAAGTTGCTTATGCCAGTTTAGAAGAGGAGGGAAATAATAGAAGAGGAAGGAGGGAAGAGAACCCAGGCTCATCTGCACTCTGCAGCTGACTCAGTCTCTGCTCTCAGCTCACTGGTTCCTGATTTTCTCACCCTTATAAGACTTGTTCATTTTGGTGATCACCCATCCAGCAGTTGTCTTTACATTCCTAGCTGCCATCCACAGCCTCAGCATCTCACGTGACGCTGTTGCCTGTGTGTCTTGCAAACCAATACACTCCTCCTGGGTGGCTCCTACCTTCCTACTTTCACCCTAAATCCCAAACACCATTGGTGTAGCCCAGTCCCCATCCCAGAGACTGCTGACAGCCCCAGCTGATGCCCCATCCTTGGCCTGGTGACAATGAGTGCTGAATATGGGTGAAAATTTCAAGTTGCATTGCACAGTCTGACACTGGATGTTGAAATACCCAAGAAAGGCTAAGTCTCAGCTTAATAAATTCCATTTTAAGGAGATCTATTCTTGTGAAACATGAACTCTGAGTCGGTCTCACCAGCAAAACATCTTTCACTGGGCTGTGTCTCAGAAGGCCTGGCCAGCCAGCTACAAAATCTCACTTTGAGGTAAAATGTACTACTGCTGAGGATCAGTAATAAATGCTGATCTGTTAACTTAATTTGGCCCAGGCTGAGTTGTGGAGAGGCAGCACATGGAGAAATAGGTTTTTTCTTCTGGCAGAGGAGGAGGGAATCTCGGAGGGCAGAAAAGTGACTTTAGGTTGATTCCCAGGGTTTTGGGACATCCCACCAGAATCTTGTGGGGTTTTTCCTAATTTGCATAACAAGACTCAAGATGATTTACAGAAACTGAGCTCATGTCACAATCTGAGGTACAGTAAAGCACAGTGGGCATCTGTAAGCAGGACAGAGCACTCCTGGGTGTGGGTATCAGCCTGCATTTTAGTACTGTCCCACAGAACTTATTCAACCAGAAATGCAAAATAAAAGCCACAATTACAGGAAGGAAGCACTAACTCTGAAGATCACTCAGGTTACTGAGCAGCTGGACAAGTGGGCTCAGCATTCTGATATGGTCACCTAAGTTCTGGGAGGAGTAAAAGGGGAATATTGAGCAGCACAGCTGACTTTATGCTTTCCCTGTATTCCTTATTTGCACAGGCACTGCTAGAATGCTTAGTCCAAATTTGCTGTTACAGATCAAACACTACACAGATTTAATTGGAGAGATCAGAGCAATGAGCAACATGCAGAAGCAGCTCCTGGAGACAAAGAGTGAAAGAACTCAATGTATTTAGCTTACAGAGATAAACAATGACTTGGTTACAGTCTGTAAGTACAAGAATAAAGAACAGAAATGTGGTAATAAGGTCTCTGAAGTCTAGCAGACAAAAAAATGACAAAGTTCTGAGTGGGTGATGAATCCAGATAAGTTCATGAACCTTCAGAAACAAAGTAGAAATTTTAGTACAAAACATAATTAACAGTTAAACAAAGTTTTGTATTTTGCAATGGATCCTCTATCATTGGAAAAAGTTTAGTCATTGTCAGACACTCTTCTAATAATGGCTTCAGCGCAAGCAGGAATTAATTCAGCTCCAGCTTCTGTTACAGATGAGGTCATGAAGGGACGTTGATCAATTTTAACACCAGGATTAATGAACATACATTCATCCCACAGTCTCTGGGGTGTACAATTTTAACATCTGGGCTTTAAAGACCACGATTCTCACCAATTCTACCCTAAAACTTCCTGACAACTCAGGGAGATGTTCTCTAGAGGAGCTTGAGCCATATTATCAGGTGATTTTAGGAAGGATAAAACATTACTCAGAAAACCAAATTTTCCTCAAAACCTCCGGAGGAGAAAAGATGGTGAGAGCTATTTAAGGCTCCTCTGCTACCACATGTCACACGTTGTGACGCACTCTGTCAATGTGGTTACACAACACCGCCACCTCCTCAGACACAGCCGCCTTTCCACGGAGGGCCTCTGCCCCCCCTGCCACTCCCTGGCCCCCCACTATGCCAAAAACAAAGGAATAAAACTCTGCTGATATCTGTCAAACCCACCAATTGTGAAGCAATGATGCATTCTTCTCTTCCTACAGACTTCTTGCCTCTCTTTGGCACATAAAACCCATGCTGTGACCAAAACACAATTGCTACTTTATTTGTATTAATTATTTACTGACATTTGATTTGGAGTTCTATAGAAGAACTAGAGGATGCTGGAGTTGCATATGAGAGAATCTGTCCAGCAGTCGTTCCACCTCCTGGCAGTGGAGCATGAAGCTGTAGAGAGAAGGGAGATAAGCTGCACATCCAGTTTTGCATGCAGCCCTTCTGCAGCCTCACACTCATGAGCAGCCCAGGTGAATCATTGAGTCTGTTCATGCAGTAGCAAAGCTGGAGGGCCCTGAAATGCTGTTTCACAGCAGTATTTTGGTCAACAGGAAAAACCATCAAAAATTGAATTATGACTATGATAGCTAGCAGAAACTAGGTAGAAAAACATGCAAGTAATTTAACAGGATTATTTTGGCTGATTTTGACTGAATGAAGAACACTAAGCTTAAAATATGTACTGCTGTGGTTATGATTTAATTTTTAAAATGTTCCCAGGCTGTAGAGATAAGCATGTGTTTACATAATAAGCTATTGGCATGCATATGAATGTATGTATGTATGTATATATATATATATATATATATATACATATAGATATAGATATATATACCACAAACAAGGCTACATAAGGGTACCAAGAATCTCAAGTGATGGTTGCCCAATGTTTTCCAGAATAAGACTGTGCCTTGAAGTATTTATGGTTGTGTCACTTTTTTTCCTTTAAACTATAATATTATAGTGTGGGTGTCTGATTTTGAATGAATTTCTAGTGTGAGGGAAAAATAAAGATCAACTATTTATGACCTAGACTAAAGGAAAATATTGTGTTTTACCATTTTTGAAATAACATTCAAGCATTTACTTAAACAACTCAGATAAACTTGTGATTCTTTGATGAGGGAGCGAACTCAGGAGGAAAGAAGCTGTCCCTTGGGTAAACTCTGCCTAAAGAGAAATTAAAAGTCTTTCAAAATCTGTGTGTTCAATGCACAATGAGGATTCCAGCTAAACACCCCCACCATTCTGTCACACTGAGAATAAACTGACTTAGGACTCTCAGGCAAAGGGATGTGCCTGAGCCATGGGAATAAAGGACTCATGGGAATATGAGGAGTTGAAAGCAGCTGTCTCTGCTTTCATGTCCAGCCACTATAAAGACAAACAACATGACCTGACCCATGGGCATACGAAGGGAGATCAAATGAACATTAAATCCAAGTTTATAGGTGACTGGATCAAAGGCATCCTGAATTTAGGATGACTTTAACTTTGGCGACTAAGTTTAAGTTTCATAGGTGACATTAGTGGTAATGCTGAATTTTCGAATTTACCATTCTCTGGAGGAAGAAAAAACCATTGAATAAGGAAAATTTATTTGTAACAGAATATCAAAGACTCTTTAAAATATTTTATCTTTAATTTTTTACCAAATTTTTAATCTTCTCTCTGCACCAACCACAGGAAGAGGAAAACTCTACAATTATTTTGATAATTCAAACCCAAGAATGTTTTCCAAGGCAAGCTGTGTTTTCTTTCTAAAACAGCTTCACATAAAAATATCTCTTCCTTCTTCTTCAAAAAATACAAGTACAGCAAGCTTTTCCAGAAACAAAGATCAAATGTGGTACTCAGATCTGCACCCTCTGGGATTAGTCATGTTTTCAGAAGCTGCTAAGAGTTTTCCACCCTTCTAAGCTGGCAGGAACCCAAAGCACACAGGAACCTGCAGTAATTTCCCAGTTTAAAACTGCCCAGGGCTGCTTCTGTTAGGATGTCTGAGAGCAGTGCATTGACACTTTTCTTTAAATACAATTCTCTAATCTCTGAACTTTGCAGACTCACAGAATGGTTGAGATTGGAATGGACTTCTGAAATTTTCACTTGGTCCAACCGCCCTCCCGCTCAAGCAGCGTCTCTTAGAGCCAGATGCCCAGGATCATGTCCATGGCTTTTTGGTGGATCTAGCAAGGGAGACTTCACAACCTCATTGCTGACTGTGGCAGCACTCAGGCACCCTCACGGTGAAAAAGTGTTTCCTGAGGGAACCGCCTGTATTTCAGTTCATGTCCACTGTCCCTAGTACTATCACTGATGAAAAACTCCTGACTCCCCTTTCAATCCTTCCTTCAGGTGTTTATGTCCTCTGGTAATAACTTTCCAGTCCTTCTCTTCTTTGGGCTATACAGTCCCAGAGCTCTCAGCTTTTCCTCATATGTGAGATTATTGAGTCTCTTTATCATCTACATGGCTGTACATTGGACTTTCCCTAGTACGTCCATATCTGTCTTGCACTGAAGAGCCCAGAACTGGAAAGAATGCTCCAGGTGTGGCCTCACCAGTGCTGAGTAGATGGGAAGTTTATTATTGCCACTTGCTGGCAATAATTTCTCTAATCAAGGATACTCTTAGACTTTGGTCCTACAAGGGTGCATTTCTTGCTCACATTCAACCTGGTGTTCACCAAAATTCCTAGGCCGTTTTCTTCTAAGCTGCTTTCCAGCTGGTTGTCTTCCAGCATGGGGTGATTCCTCCCCAGGTGCAGGATTTTGCATTCGAATTTAATCTGTTGGCTCACGTCCCCAGCCCGTCAGGGTTCCTCTGGATGGTGGGACAAACCTCCTGGCATATCAGCTACTATGCCCAGTTTTGTGTCATTGGGCGAGCTGACCCACCATCTAGGTCACTTAGGAAAAAATTAAACATGATTGAACTTGGTATTGATCCCTGGGATACATCAATAGTTAGAACTTGCTCTTCCCTCTGAGCCTGGTCATTCAGTCAGTTTTCAGCTCACTGCTGTTCATCCAGCCCACACATCAGCAGTTGTCTATGAGGATCTTATAGGAAACAGGGTTAAATGCCTTACTGATGTCCAGGTATACAATATCCACTGCTTTTCCTGCCTCCACCAGGCCAGCCACTTCTTCATAGAAACTTATCATCTTGGTCAAGCACTTCTATCCTTAATATGCCCAGAAATGATTTCCAAAGTTAGCTGCTCCATTGTCTGCCAAGAGACTGAGGTGAGGTTGATTGGCCTATAGTTCTTTTGTTTCTCCTTCTCTCCCTTTTTGAAGATAGGGATGACATTTTCTTTCCTCCAGTCTTCAGAAACTTCTCCTGGTCACCAGATCTCATTATAGATTATTGCCTTGCAATAAACTCTGGCAGCCCACTCAGTGTTCATGAGTGCATCCTATCAGAGCACATGGATTTATTCATATACAGCTTGCCGAAATATTCCCTGAACCTATCCTTTTCCACCAAGGACAAAACTTTCTTCCACCAGCCTTTCTCCCTGGTCTGTGGGACCTGGGATTCCTGAAGGCCAGTCTTGCTAGCAAGGAAAACATTGAGTATTTCAGCCTTGTCCTATATCCTACATAATCAGGTCCCCCATCTCATTCAGTAATAGGCCTACATTTTCTCCAGTCTTCCTTTTTCGTCTGCTTATAGAAACCCTTCTGTCCTCCTTTCACATCCCTGGCCCGTTTTAATTCCATTTACTTTCCTAACTTCATCATAAATAACCTTACAGAATGGTGGAAACAAAATACTGGCTTTTTGGCATTCTGGTATGATTCTCAGTAGCACCATGGCCTGGCAAGAGACTGCATGAAAGCAATTCTAAAAATGAATGCCCCATTCTCACACAAGAAATGTGAGCTTTTAATAGAAAAGGTCATGTCCATCCATATTTCACAACATTATTTGAAAACTTTACATAGGGAAATGAATTTTCTAGCATTTCAAAGAATTTCAGACAATATGTGCCTCTTGAACTTTTAGCAACACATACTATTTAATTTTGGAAAAAATAGTCTCTCCAATAATCTTTACATGGTGAAGTGGAGGTAATGAATGGCCATACAAGCCAACTCAGCAAGTGGGTTTTTTCCCTTGTTGTTTTTTCTTTTGCAGGAGAAAACAAATCAAGCTCCAAGGATATGCTGTGAGCACTGTGTCATTCACACCATTTTGGGCATGGTTAGCACACAGAGGGTGAGGAGGTCCGGGCGGGTTGGATTTGCTGACTCAAGAATGAATTGCGTTGAGGTTTGTTTTGGCATCGATGATATTTGCAAAACCAGTCCAATCGCTTAATATTTATTGGTGGCTAAAAACACTCTTTACATATTATCAGCAGAAAAATGGAAAACTGAGCCAAATACTTAAGGTAGGTTTGGTTTTGGAGAGCCAAGTCATTTGCCACTTAAAAATTTTACAACTTTGTCTACTGGAGCCTGTACATCAGCCTGCAGACTAAAGTATTCATAGATACATGTGTTTGACATAGGAGATATGGTCTGACATGCTTTGAAAATTATTCAGTTCAGTAAACAGGTTCAGCTCAGCTGAAAAAGAGTCAAATCAACCAGCTCTAATACTGCTTGCCTTCCCAGAACAATTTCTTTCTTTATTCTTCTCTAAAATAGTGATTTTATTGATTTGGAGATTTATTCAGCCAGCCCTGTACATGTTATTAGACTGAGCAAGCAGGCTGGGATGTCTGGGACTCTGGAAACAATAAAAAGAAGGGTTTAGTTCATAAAGGGAAAGAAATTAAGTGTGAGATTCTTGAAGGGCATGTATCAGTGACACACCCCTAGTAACATATAGCTTTTCTCAGTATATTTTCTTATGCTTTAAGTCCTCAAGTCACTTGAAGGGATTAGAGTAGGGAAGGGAAAGAGGTGGGGTGTGTCTATCCATGATTATATTAACCTTAAAGGGTACACTTCCCTGATTTGATCCTCTTTTCAAGATTTTTGCTTGATGAAAATCCATGGAAGTTCACTTCTGCAGTAAAGCCAGCTGCACTCAGGACAGAAAAATTACTGTGGGGATAAATTGGAACCCAAGGAGAATTGCCTAAGAAATCTAAGGGCAACCTACATTTTCCAAGAATTGCTACTTTGGTTGCCTAGGAATGTAACAGCTGGGAATGCTGAGGTCCTGATTGCCATAGTATGGCATGAGCTAAAATAAATGAAGTGTCTAACCAATTAAGAAGCAATTGAGAAGCAATATTTAAATTTTCTGTGGTTAGAAGCACAAGCCAGCAAGGGGAACTCCTCTATTTTTAAGTAGCTCCTAAATGTTTGGTGCAGTCCTTCTGCCAATTACAGCAGATAGAAGCATGTACTTCTACCCTATCTGAGTCAGGTGTGAGTTGTCCATCTAGTTTAGCACCACTGGGGTCCAGGGGGGTCATGGTCACCCTTTCATGTCATGGCCAGAAAGGAAGGGAAAGGACTCATGACTGTGTTTGTCACTGAGGGTCAGGGAAGACTGCCCTCTTACACTGTATCTTCACAGTGATGAAGCAAAAGGAGGGAGAAAGCAAAAGTTGGTGTCAGTGCGAGGGCAAGCAGAAAGATCGAGAAGACTGCTAAATGCAGGAACACATCCTGGCTGAACATCTCAGCAGGGGAAAAGGAAGCCTTCAAACCTTCCCTTAGGGTCAAAGGTAGAAAATTACTGCAAACAGAAAAAGCACAACTTATCCAAGAATCCCAGTCTGTCCCCCTTTTTGGGAATATGACATATCCACAGTGTCAGGCACTGCAAATTACCAGAATGCTTTGTGGATCTCTGCAGATATTACACAAATGTACAAATCCCCGTATTAATCAACCTGGCAGTGCAGGCACACACACACAAAATAAAAAAAAATACACTTAAAAGCAAACATAATCTAGAAAAGCTCACCAGATTTAAAAATAAAAGTGGCTACACAAACTCACTCAGTGAAGAGGTCTCATTAAGTTCACATAATATTTTCACTACAAATAAAAGTCCTAAGATTATGTAACTTGAGAAAAATACAAGGGTTAAATTCCCTTATTGCTGAGTGTTGCTTTTCTTTATTTTAATTTTTTAGTAGTTTAAATTTTCCTTGAGTTTTCAAGCTGTACTGAGCGCAAAGTTAAACTACTCAAGTGTAGCCATTTTTATTAGCTAGTGATCCCACACACTTGGATAAGCAAGAGGGCAGAAAGCCCTGTTCTAGAAGGCATCCCACATGGACACAGCTCCTGCTGCAAATTGCCCCATGAAGGAGCTTTTCCGTCCATTAACTCTAAGGAAAGCTGAGAAACACAGTCTGGCTGTTCAGGTGAGTGGCTTTTAATATTGTGGGTATTGAGAAGAATGCAAATGCTAAGAGAATATGGGAGAAGAATAGAGTTTTCTTATGAAGGAAGAGTAAATGGAAGAATTTCTTTTTTTTCCCTACTCTCCCACAAACTGACGAGCAAAATAGGAACTCTTGCTAAAGCAGTGATACTACAAAGTCTAATCTTGACTTTAACTAAAGGAATGTCCACTTTAAGGGAGTGCTTGAATAATTAAGAACATATCTCGGGGTTTGCTGAGTCATGACCTGTGTTAGTCATAAACTATGAAACCACCAGAGACTCAAATTTGGAAGTGAGATCTTGATAGGGTTTAGCTCTTCCTGACCTTATTTTTCCTACAGCACTGTTTGATGCACCTGTTTAATACCATGAGGTTTATTGCATCTGCTTCAGTGCTGACAGTGGGGTATGACTCTCAAGCTCTCCAGATTCAGCAGTTTTCTCCCTCAGCATGCAAGTCTTTCCTGCATTTCATCAAACATGTCTAAGTTACAACTCTTAAGATTTCACTCTTAAGTAATAGGACAAGGGCTTTATCAGGGTACTCAAAAATGGTATTTGTTCTGTGGTGTTAATTCTCTAACTTGTTTGGGAGCTGGGTTTTTCCCAACCCAGAAAAAAAATTATTTACTTAAAACCTGAAGCACAGCTGGGTAGAGCTCTTCCTTCAAATTACAGTCACCCTCGGAGAATTTATGTAAATCTTTGGAATTAAATTTTAAAAATCCTACTCTGGAGAATCCATGTTGTTCTCATAGAACACACAATTATATTAAAAAAAATTAAAAAATCACCAATCACCTTTAAAACAACATAAATCAATCCACAATAAATGGGACAAGTTTATTGCTTTCTAAAGGCCAAATGTTTGTCTTTTGCAAATGGCTATGACATGCAAGTTTTCAGAATGTACCAGTTTATCCTAGCCAGCCAACTGTTTTCAAAATCTGAATGTCCTGAGCCATATATTTAATTTTATTGTATTTTGAATAAGTGTTTAATTACCATGTTTCAAGCCCAAGCTTAGAGGATTGCTGGAAAATCTGCAAAAAGGAGTTGCCAATTGTGGGATCTCAGCACCTCAGGACTGAGGTGCCGAGCCACCGAGACCACCCTTGGGGGGCTCGGGAGTCCTGGAATGTTGCCAGAAGTGTCTGGTGGCTGGACTTTGATCCTACACGGGAGACGACACCTGTATGAGGATAGGAGGACTTCACCGGGGTGAATGGTGAAGGGATTAGCTAATTAGAGGGTGAGACACAGGGTTTAGGATTTATGTACAGGGGGGTTTAGAGAAGTAAGATGGAGGAATTGGGGCATGTCCTGTCCTTCTTCTTCTTCTTCTTCTTCTTCTCCTCCATCTTCTTTGGTGATGGTGGCGCTTTGGGATTGGTCATTACTGAAAGTGCACCGGACAATAAAAATAAAAAGGATTGGGGAAAAATGATAAATATTGTACACGTAACCATGGGTATAAAGATAGGTGACTGTCCGGAGGGCTATGGAGTGTGCTCATGGCTGGCTGCTGAGCAGACCTCTGTCGGGCCGAAAGAAAATCTTTTAGATAAACATTTAATAAACATAAAAACCGAAAGAAAAACTGAAGCCTCTTCTCGTCCTTTGATACGCGGGCTGCCCCAAGGCCACTCCGGGCCTTTCCAGGCCCTTCAAACAGCCGAAAACCGGACAGCCAATTGTCGGACTAGGTTGGTCAACATTAAATTAATGTAATGTTTCATGGCACATTAAGTAAAGCATGCATAAAACCGATGGAGCAGGTTTTGCTTTATGTAGGAGCAAGGAAATCTGTTCTGGAAATAATGCCATTCAGGAAGTACAAATATCTTCACCATTCATCTGCAGACAATGAATCACTTTCAAAGGTCATAAGCCTTCTTATAAGGTGTGAGTGCTCTCCTCAGCCTCATTTTTCTGATTATTTCTGTTCTTCTCTTACCTATACCTAGATTTTTTTATTTCTAAAAGGATCTCCTCGTGGTTCCTTTTACCTTTCAGTGATCTGTAAACATATATTCCTAGAGAACTATACTACTTTCTTCCTTTTCTTGGTGTTAGTACATTATGTATGTACAAATGGAGATGAGGTTTTTATTCTGCCAAAGAATAACTACTTTTCCTAGACACAACTAATTAATCAATTGGTTTGATCTATTGTTTATGATTATTGGTGTCATGTTTAATCAAATATAAGCTGATTACTTGCAAGTCCCAATTTTATTCCTTTTCATTATTAGCTTGCCATTCCAATCTAATACTTTATGGGGAAAGCAATTTATTTCTGATTGGCCACATTTCTGCTGGGACCATCTGGAACATGTGAACAGCACAAGTGTGCTCCTAGAGAAAGGAAGCTTTGTAAAGTTCTCTGTAGTCTGCTTTAAGAGACCAAATCTTTATTTATTCAGCATCTTTATCACTCTTCCCAGAGGCAAATTATCCACGCTGCCTTTTGAGAACACTTTTTACAAATGTCAAAGGCCATCTCTACCAAAGCCATAACTTTACCTGAGGTTTGCAGGATTGTAAAATCATTAGTGACCCTTCCTAAGTGCAATGCTCTTCTGAGTTC
This sequence comes from Zonotrichia leucophrys gambelii, assembly GCF_028769735.1. NCBI lineage: Eukaryota > Metazoa > Chordata > Aves > Passeriformes > Passerellidae > Zonotrichia > Zonotrichia leucophrys. The sequence goes on from NC_088172.1 coordinate 58,599,553, forward strand.
TGTGGCTTCTGAGTTCATGAGGCAATTAGTCAATTAAAAGATATTATGGTTGATGAGCTGTATTCATTAAAATCTCTGTCATTAGGTCTCACCATTTTAGGGGAAATTTTTTTCTCTGACTTTGCTCTGCTGAAAAGTGAATGTTTTATAAAATGTGATAAAATTTCACTTGGTCTTTCAAGAGTGAGCTCAGGGTAGGAAAAATTATTTACACTCATTAAATTTTTTAAGTGCTACTTTTCCAGGCAATCAAAAAAAACCAACCTCAAAGAAACACAAAATCCCCTAATCAAAAACAAGTCAGTCCTTACAGATGACTGTTTTAACTAATTTAAAAAATGCCAAACTTAATTGAAGTATGTCTCTTCTCTAAAACAAAAAAAGGAAGGAAATAGTTGACAGACATTAAATGTGTGATGGCATGAGGCAAAGAATGCATACCAATGGTGAAGACCCATGCCAAGAGATCTGGAACTCTGCTCAATAACACACCTTTCATCTGTGTGTGGTGTGTGTTATATACATGCAAACTTGAATCCTTGCCGCATTTGACTGAAAAGCACAACCAATTAATCATAATTTGTAAACTCATTCCAAAGCCTCTCTTCAGCAGTGTCAGATCCATTTTACAAGAACAAGCAGTGGCACAAGCCAGCCATAGTAATGCAGTAAGAAAAACTACTCGGGTTTAGGTGTTCTCTCATCAGAAACGTTTTTATATGAAGCTGCTGGTGCCTTGGCAAAATCTTGGAGAGTGTAAGTAGTGTCCTGTTACATATAGTTTCTAAATCATATTCCAGAATTTGTGGTTAGGTATCACCAGACCACACAAGCAGGAGTAATCATTTCACTGGTAATCTGCCAATTATCTGATCCCAAATTTTGATGGGACTAGCAGGTTTACATTAAGCCTCGTTTTAATTATCGTTCCAACTGTCTGTATGTGGAGATGGATGGATAAGAGGGATGGAGGAATGGCTGGCTTGCCATGCCTGATCTCAGTTCTAGGCATAGCATATTCAAATGAGGGAATGCCACTTCTACCAGTTGGCATATGGAATATATAATAATAATATTTAATATGGAATAATAATGATTTTTTGTTTGTTTTTGAGGGAAATATCAATTTCTGTTGTTTCTGCTTAAAAGCAGACAGTCCTAGTAAAGCCTAGAGAGGCCTGTGGAACTCTCTGATCTCCATTATTTTTGGGCTCTGCATTTGGTAACTGACAAAGCCCTCCCTCCTGATCTTGCCCAGTAACTTGCAGATCACCTTGGCATACAGGTCCCTCAGCTGTCCCCATGCTTGTAGCTACCCAGCAATAATGCACCCAGCCTTTATTCACAGTGAGAATCCCTCAGAAATGTAGACATAAAGCATAAAGGCTCCCATGAGAATCAGGGGCATACATAAGCACATATTTTTAAAGAGACACAGACCTAGTAGTGGTTCAATATCTATAAGGGTTTGGAGTTTGTTTTTTTGTTTGTTTGTTTGTGTGTTTAAATTGTGTAGGGAAGTTTGTGGTTTCCTCTCCTTTCCTCTCCTCTCCTCTCATGTACAGTAAACATGAACTGCATCATGTTGTAAGGACAAAAGTTTACCTGGAAAATCTCCCATTTCCAGAATGAACCAATTAAAGATAAGCTGAATATACTGCAGTAGTCTTCCTGTTTGTATAGTACTTTGGCTAATGTCAGAGAGTAATAAAGCCTGAAATAAAAAGGAGCAAATTAAAAATTCATAAAGCAGCTGTGTGTTTCTAAAGTAGAGGGTGGGATTTTGGAATTTCAATGAATGCTGGCATTCAGTTGTGATTTGGGACCTGATTTCATTTCATAACTGTAAATCTAATTATGTTAGTGACCCTCCAGCCATAGTTCTTTAAGTGATGGCCACATTCTGCATGTGATTTGGAATATTAATCTTCAAGGACTTTATATGCAATATGGGGTATTTAAAAGAACAATGCTCACAGTCCTCTCATATAAGGGCTTTTTATGGTTATATAGAACTGCTATCTGAAACAGAAAGCTCAAAAAATCATAGCTCTTTATTGTATCTGCGTGCTGTGAAGTTGTTGAATCTATAACCTTTTGATTTTCTTAAGAATGCATGGTGAGGAATGGTGTCTACCTCTTAAGGCTAAGTTGATTGCAATAGACGTGAAAGGGTAATTTTCCAAGCTGGTGTAATTATGGACATTAGGAAGCTGGAGTAAGCAGCCCAAAATATTGAAATGAGAATGCAATACTTTACAGATTGTCCTGAGATGACCAACACACAAGCAGAGCCATTATGTTTTATCCTCTTGCATGCAATATTTAAATAAAAACTTATGACCTTGATTTTCATCTTTTTTGTTTCCCCTTGCACTTGTAGGTGAGAGTTGGAAGGTGTTCTTGTGTGAGAGCTACAGTGCTGAACATTAAGTATCTAAAAATATTGTTGAAGAAGTAAAGGTCTTTCAGACAAATTATTAATAGTCTATTTTGGTTAAAATGAAGAAAGTGATCTCACATCTGTCACAAAAATATTCATTACTGAAGTAAGAGGTACCATGATTCAGAGAGGCAAAATAACTCTATTATTATTAGACAGTCATTTATATTTAAAAGTAAATAATATATTAATAGCAGCGACAGAACATGACACAGTTGTGTCTGCAAAGAAGGCAATTATGTTGCAACAAGTGAATACATTATTATGGAAAGAAATACCATGAAATTAACAATATATCTGTAAAAAACCAGAAATTTTCTGAAGTTCAATCATAAGACTTCTTTTGCTCCAGTATATTTCCAACAAAGCATTATTAATCAATGGAAATTTTAGTGAATTTAAACCAAAATAAATGGTAAAACATACTCAAAATTAAATAGAAAATTATATAAAAGGTATACTAACAACATCCTGTAATTAGACCCATTCCAGCTGCAGTATTTTTTTTTGTTATTTTTTGCCTGAAATGCAGGAAAAGGAGTTACTTTCCATAGTTTTACAGAGGCCAGAAGCTAGGGCAAAAAGTAATGTAATGTGTAATGAACATAATGAACCAAAATTTTAAAGCTTTTAAGGTAAGGCCTCTGAGCAGCCTTATCTAGCTGAATATGTCCCTGACCATTGGACTAGAAGTCCTGTAAAGGCTCCTTCCAACCCAGACTATTCCATGATTGAACCTATGTTACACGGAAATTCATGGGAATCCTGTTTTTTCCTGTGAATCCATCTCTGAATATTTTTCAAATAGTTGCAAGTTTTAAGGTTTACTTCAGAGAGCTATTACTGAGTTTAATGTTCTTTGAGTGCGACCTAACTTAAATACACATCATATTAAAGAAAGTTACCTCCTCCAAAAGTTATTATTTCTCTTAAATATGCTATTTTTTGTGTTCTTCCATCTGCTTCCCATATTTATGTCCTATATACATCTAAGCCATTTTGCATACTGCTAGCAATGTCTAAACCTTGGTTATACAAATTAGTGACTTCAAGTTACAGCAATAGAACATGCTTGAAACATTTGTTTTCACATCAACACTACTTTGGACTCATTAAAATTTCAGGTAGTAAAACAATTGTTACCCAGTTCATATATAATGATGAAAATTTTCATAGGTTTTTCTCTGTTTTCCTGACCAACTCCACCTTCTTTTGAATAATTTTTCTTTTACTTATGTGGAGCTACGTGTTAAACCAGGTATTTCTGTGTGTACTTTGTTGCAAGGCGAATATCAAAAGATATCATAGAAATAAATATGATACTATCTACATCTGATTTTCATATGATTTTAGAAGCACATCCTCGGTCATTACTTGTAGTTACCTGAGTCTGGAGTAGTTGTGCTGGATGGTGCATAATTGCCTGCTCTGGTGCCTTTTATGCCTTGGTTGTCAGAGGGAAGCCTGTGTGTAACACACCTCAGATCTGCTCCTGTACCCTGGGTTCCTAAACAGCATCCAGCATTACTGAGCAATTCCACTCTGTACACCTTTGGCAAACAGAAGGAATTGATTGTAGGTAACAATATTACTTCCTTGATTCCTGTAAAAAAAACAAACTAAAATAAAAATCAAATCACTTTCTTTTTTTTTTTTTTTTTAAGGGTCAGAATTATTGCACACTTGGATTTGGTTTATTTGGTTTGTTTCAATGAACATTCTCAGCAAAGGGCAAATAATTTTTGTTGAGAGTTATTTTCCATTTTGCAAACTTTTGAGGGTTTTTTTGTCAGCTGTATCTGAAAATGCACAGAAATGCTTCCCCAGCCCCTGGCTCTCAGGCATATTAACCATGAAGCAACACAGAACGCCATGTTGGTGATGAAAAATTTGCTTTGACCAAGTGCAGGGTTCTGTATCTAACAATCTGTAACTCAAGCAAATTGAAGCCTTTTTTCACTCAATTTCAGCTTCTAACATCTCTCCATTACAGATGTTCAAAATAACACCAGTGCCTTTTTTTTTAAATGAGAAATATCCCATTTGGGAAAATGTCAATTTTCCCATGCTCACATTCTGAAGTAAATTTATGATCAAACATATTTCACATTCCTTTTGGGTGGAAACCAAGCAAGTAATATTCCAGTCAAAAGCTGATATTTTGTTTTTCTGAGTTTGAGAATAATTGAATAAAAAGGGAAGTCACTCTGTTCCCTCAATCAAAGATTTAGTTGGCAGTATGATCAAATAACAAGCTAGCATGAAAAAGTGAGATTAGCCGAGGTATGTGCTCATTAAAAGAAAGGGGTAGAATTAAATGTAAGGTACTATCAAGGTATAATTGTAACACAGTGTTAAAAGATGATAAATCTCTTGTCAGGGAGTGTTACCCATCCTGCAGACATCTGCACAAAACGTTCCAAAACTTGCACTACCTGCCTATTCAACACTTCTCTGCAAACACTCTGAAATTCATAAAAGCACAGCAATTCTCTTTTAGTTCCTGTGGAAAGTTTAGCAAGGCAAAATTAATTTGATAATTACCCAGAAGTATTTTATTTTCAAACATGCATTTGTGTTTGAAATTCCCTTTTGGGGGTTGAAGAGGAGGTGAAAGTTGAGAGGTGAGAGCTGAAAAATGTACTGACCCCAGTGGTGCTAATTAGTTACTTTTGTGCTGATCTATCCTTTGGCAAGTTCACAAATCACCTGAAACAAAGTCTATATCAAAGACTAATAATTTTAAAAATAATTCAAATTAGAGGAATTCTACATGAACTTCCATCCAGAGAGCACAAATGTACTTCTCATCATGTAGGATGTACATACACACACAAATGCCCTTAGCAGACCCACACTTATAATGAAGTGTTATGAACTTTATGGCAAAGTAAAAATCTGGTGCTCAAGATTTTAAGGAAACAGACTCCAATGTTAGACACAAAAAGAAAACCACACTAAATTTCTCAGACCCAACTCCCCCCCAGTCTTAGCAGATAAGGCTTTCCTGCTTTCAGATGATAGCAAAGGATTCTGAATATTTCTAGTCCCACTCATACTACACTGCCAGGTAGCAGAGACTGTATCGTGCCTGAATGGTGACTAATGGAGTATTTCTGCTACAAATTCAGTCTAGGTTAGGGCTGGTACATTGTGAGCTTGCTGAATTTAGCTTTCTGTGGCGTCAGAACCTATGACTGGCTTCACCAGCCTCACTTCGAGTACTTCCCCACTGACTGTGCAGATTCATGTGTAGAAGAACTTTGTTTGAATCAGTTAAGGCTGAGTGAGTACGACATCCATGCAGAGAAAACTCTTGAAAGCAAGAAAATGTCAGGTTATGGAACTCCTCTTAAAGGCACCTCAGTGCCCACACAACACTTTTCCACTGACATGAGTAGACTTCACACTTCCCCACAAAACTTCCTTCTGCCTCCCAAATATAAGGGATCCCATCCAGCTCATTAATTTCACACTAAAGAACCCCCACACTGTAAGCCTGGCTCACCACCGAGTATTTCATAAAGTTAGTAAGGTCATTATAATGTGAATGTGTGAGATTTTGAAATAAAGAGGGAATGGGGGTGTTCACATTTTATTTATGCTTCAAATTTGTAGTTCAGAGCTGTCCAACTGACAACAATTTTTTTAGTTCTTTTTTTTTTTTTTTAAATAGAAGAACATGCAGGATCTATTTCTAATTCTATATTTCAGACTACCAGCTTGGAGTAAATGTTCTGCATTCATGCAACAGGTGATGTAGCAGAACAGCTGGTCCAAAGTTTAAGTGAAATTGAGTAGTAACTGAGGAATTATTAGGCTAAGAATATGAATTGAAACATGATGGATAAACACTATAGGCGATTATTAAAAAGGATAAAGATACTACCTGGTTTCTGCTGAGTTACTTTTGACACTATCTGCTGCCTAATGAGAAAAAAACATTTAGTGTCATTTGATAAGGAAGCCAACTCCTGTCTTTCATACACTATTTTGTAGTATTACTACTTAATGGTGCTACCTGTTATCTGAATATGAAGCAATACTTTATAAAATCACCTGGTCACATATATTCTGCCTAGAGTAGGTAGCTCACATGAATTTTGAATGAAAATTAGAATTAAAGTAAGCAGTAATGAAATTTTAATCACAGTTGCCTGAATATTTTTGTCATTTTGTAGGCAAACTAGTTCTTTAGACTCATATTAGCGCAGCTATTTAGGATCTTCTGCATACAGAGAGTCACCAGGAATAACTACAGATTTAAAAAATTACTCAAAGAGACAATTTTGCAAACCATCCTCTCTTCAATAGTTTTGAAATTCTGATTGCTTCTTTTTTTTGAATTGTGGCAACATTCTTAGTTGATAAAGGCAGAAGGGTCAAAGAAGAAGTCCTAGTTAGGACTGTCTTTTAAAAGAATTTTAATTTTTTTTTTAATTTTTAGTTACTTGTTTGCTTTACCACTAACAGTTTGGGGAGTAGTTTCTATATTATGTATCTAATTTCAACATCAGCTGCTATTTGTTAGAGTTCAGGTGTTCTGGGCCAATCCCTACCAAGCCAGGTAAGCCAGAATCGTTGTGAAAGCATCATCCAAAAGGTACCTATGGCAGTTCCATGTGCAAATCCTTAGCAGTAGGAAAGTTTTGAATTCCTGATAAAATGAGAGTTTTTTCTTCAGTGACTGGAGCCATGCAAATGCTACTCAAAATTGAGTTTTCTTACCAGATTTAATGTTATCTTTATAAGTCTATGGAAGCAATAGCTGAGAAAATTAACATTGTCTGGTATTAAACCTTTCTTCTTCCAATGGAGTCCTATGCACCATCCATGCTGCTATTGACATAGTTTTTTAAGGTTTGACAAATATGTTGAGTCAAGCCTGTTTGTTCACCCCAGGCACAACTGGCACAATTATAAGGAGTGCCTGTTTAAACAAGTATACCACACCCTCCATATCAAGGGTAAAGCCCAGCTCCATTGGGGTTAATCCTTCTAATAATTCAATGATAATGCTCTTTGTTCCAAAGTGCTTAGACTTTCTGTTTTGCTCAGAACAGTGTATTGGTGTCACAGAAGCTGAAATATTCACTGGACTATGCCATCATCATATAGGCACTCATTAATATCAATTTAAACTTCTCTTTGTGTCACATTTAATTGTCATTTGTCTCATCTCTGAAATTCCCACCTAGATAAAACTCCTCCTGCAACTGATGAGACTTCAGTTAAAATAAGTGTACCAAAAAAAGAAGACAGACAATCACTATTACCACAAAATTAGTTTGTAGAAATCCATAGTTGATTTTTGATAGTACTAATGCAGTGTTAGAGTGTTTAAATCTTAAAATTTAAGATTTTAGGATTGAAGTTGTACCTTTTAGCATTTGTGTATCTGGTGTATTGTGCTTACCCTGTTTGCACACAGAAGTGAGCATCCACACAAATGCTTTGTTGCCTTATCTGCAATCTAGCAGTGACTTTCTTTCCCTCTTCTGGAAATCTACTGTTTTATCATGATTCTCATGGGGTCCAGTGTTTCTCTGAAATTTAGTCAACTGGTATTTCTAAATAATATGTGCAACTTTTCTTATTTTAACAAACAAAGATATATCTGGCCCTTGCATTTGAAAAAAAAAAAAAAAAAAGACAAAACCAAGAACCTAACCAACCACCCACTTCTCTAAGAATGTCAAAAGCATACTTCAAGGTTCGAAACATGGACTTTGAATACAAGGAATCAAATTTATCCTCATCCATTTACAAGGATGTAGGGAAAGCTGATGTGTTAGAACTCTGGTTTTCAGAGCACTAAAGCACACGATTTAGCATTAGGCACAAGCGACACATACACTTGAGTGCTTCAGTTTAGGCCCATGATTTTTGATTTGATCAATCTACATTAGTGCATTCATTCTGTGAATGGACACTTACTCCAAAATACAAAGAAAATTAGTGAAGCAAATAATTCCCACAGTATCCCACTTTGCTACTCACTTGTGAGAGAGTTGGTTTAGGGGATTAGTATCTGTGTTTGAAAAAAGCTGGAGTAACTACCACACTGAACAGCTGTTTCTGGCAACAGGGAAGCCACTTAGGCAATTTATATTTGCAATATTGTTTACATGTGGGAATAGTACTCCAGAGCACACTATGTGAGCTATGGCAAGCAAGCATACACCCAATTTGTAAATCCTTAATATGCTTGTTTTACCATAAAAATAGATTTGTAATTAGTTCCCAGGGGTTCTGGTACAATAAGATGAAGCCTAATTTCATACAAGATGAACAGAAGATTGTTGCTTCAGCTGAGACTTGGACAAGCATGCCAAGACCAATAAAATGAATGGGAGTCTTCCTACGTGTTTGAATGGCATTACATCAGAATAAATAGCACAAAATTGAGAGTGACTGACAAGCCTGACACAGATATAGAGCTGTATCACCAGACCAGAGGATTTTTTTGTCCTGTCCTCAGTATCTGAGGTTGCTGTGTTCACATAAGCCTACATTTTTTACCAGCTAAACAAGACAGGATGATTAACTGTTCTGAGAGAGGGAGAAGCAAAGAAAGAAGTCCTAAAACATGAGAAAGTTTTAGATCAAGACAAACATTGTGGTATAAAATGTCCCTTGATTCAGTCTTACTGGATCTAGACTAAAGATCCAGTTTCGTAAAAATTTATTCATGACATAAGGAATTACAGTCATCCCCACATGACTGCTAATATAAACAAAATACCAAAAAAAGCAGACTTGCAAAATTAGCTCCAAATCACAACACAATGTGGTGAGGCTCTGCACACATAAATTACATTTAAATATTTAAAGTAATTTTACCAACTCAAAACTCAGTAAAAACCAGAAACTTCAGTCTTCATGAGCATACTTGGTATAAGAAAATGAAATGTCTATGTGGAAGATCTTGAAGCTTTTTCTGCCATAGGCATTAAAGACAGTTACAGCTTTGGGGTTTTTTTTAATGTTTTATTTAGATGATCAGCGCAGATGTTTCAGAGCTAAATTGTCTTTTTTTGTTGGCAGTATAGGCATGGTCTCATTACATCCTTCTCCCTCTCATCAACAGCTTTAGAGATTCAGATGCAATTTTGAGAAACTTGAAGAAAAGCATGAAGTTTTTTTTTTTATTTTGCGATATTCATAATGAACTCCTAGAAGATCCTGCATGCCCAAGGCCTCTTCAGCAAATTCCCTTGGGAAAATATTCCAAAGTGTCCTTGTATGCATAGATAACATATTCAAAATATATGAGATATATATTTAAAAATATCTGATTCCTATTTCTGCAATATCTGGTACAAAATCTTTCATGACCTTTTCTACCCCCAAAAAATACAACATAGATTTTGTCTAAATCTATATGATGGTTTTATCATTGTTACATATAGATAATATATATATAATGCATATGTTTTTTATATGTACATATTCTAAAGTAAATTAGTTACTTTCAATTTTTCTGTGCTAAGCAATTTAATTATTATCAGTTCTGTAACGAATCCCTCTCTTCCTACTGCTTTCTTTTTAATTAATGATTTTTGTGTATATTACTACTCCTTAATCTGGCTTTTGAATTTATGGCATGGATGTAAGATCTTGAACTAACAAGTCCTGTTTGTCACTTTACCTCCTCTGGTAATGGACCCCTCCTATAGAGGGGACATAGAGGGACAAGGATTTCCCAAAAGTGACCAGAACATTTTTACATTTAGCAAGGTGTCTAGCCCTATCATGTCTCTGTAGTTGGTGGTGTTTAATTTCAGAATGGATGGGTTCTTTCTTGTTTTTGGTTGGTGAGAAGGGAATGTCTTGTACTAGTTTAATCAAGAAAGATTATTATATAACATCTGTCAGATTGACTTGTACCATATGGGCCCTAGGCCATCTTCTGTAAGAGAACTTACAGAGACATCTCAAAATGTCTGTGAAAATAGAACATATTTTTAGAATTGTAGAATACCTCCTACACTGCCAAGTGAACCTGTCAAAAGCGCATCTTGATTTCTTCAGCTCTAACAACTCATGCTTGTTTGCAGTAATGATATTTATTGACCAAAAGTGGGTGGTAGGGGTTTTTGTATCTGCTTTTGCAGATGTGAAATTAACAGTATGGAAGGATTTTTAGGGTTTTTTGGATTTTTTTTTCGGTAGGGGGGAGTTTTTCTTAAAGTTCTGAAGTGATCTCTATTTTAATTTTACACGTGAGGAGGAAAGCTAAAAGAAACCAAGTAATGAGTAGAAAAGAGGGAAACAAAAAGTGACAAAATAAATGAGAAACATTTACATTATCCTGCGTTGTTGTCAGGATACCAACACAAAGATTACACATACTTGACCCTATTCCTGGTCCAAAATTAGATTTTTGGTGGCAGTAAGAAGTAAAATTTTGAAATAGTAATGCCCAGTTCTGGGGTGGCAAAATGCCATCTTGGCATGGAGCTACTAGAGCTGGTTTGAGAAGAGTGAGGGAAAGAGGCAGTAGGAGTGCAATTCACCTATCAGGATTAAAGGCTCTTCAAGGGGGCAGAGGAGATTGGAAGAAGAGGACTTGAGAAATATGAGAGAGCATCTAATGGCTCAGTATGTGGATTTAGGACTCTGTATGTTTTGTTTACCTGGCTAGTGGTCTTTGAAGGACGGTGCACTCCTAGGCTACTTACCATGGTAGGCATGGAATCTCCTAGTGCTGAACAGGAAAGCATTCTATCTACCTCCTAAGACAGCAATCAAGCAGTTGGCTGCTATAATCATGGCTGTTGGGATATGAAAGATAATGAAGAAGCCCAAGCAAAATTAAGAACAAACATAAATGAGGTTATAAAGAAAAGTGAAAGCCCATTTGTTCTAAAAACAGGCTCTGTCATAAGACTAGCAATAACTACCACTAATTAGTGGGTCTTTCATTAAGTGATGTGTAGATGGCAGACCATTTGTCTGGATGTATGCACTCACACCTTTCTGTTGAGAGCATCAGTGTAAGGTGGGAAAGCATCATTCTCATCTTGTAAAAGAATCACCCTATCAGTGGTCCACAAAAATGTGTCTTGTCCTACTCCTGCAGTCACCTGGCTATTATCAGATATCTATCAATTCTAGCAACCTACACTCATTGAGGTCTAGATTTTTAAAGGCAATAAGACTGTAGATGCTTAGCAGCACCATGCATGTACTGTGTAAAGAGCCACTGCTCAGTCATTAGTTACTCTCCCAGATACCTGGAGGGGAGCTACAGCACACAAGGAGGGGAGTCTGAGCTCTGCCAAAGGAGCTGGTATGACAATATGGTGTGGCACATGTGCCAGCACACTGGTTTAGCCTCAGGAAGCAGCCTGCCTGTGAAAGGAAGCCAATGGACATGAACTAAGCTTTACATCTCAGCAAGTGCAATGAGTTTGGGATGACACTGTGCTGATATGACTACAGCCTGGACTATGCTCCTTTTTGCACTATGGATCTTTTTTTTCCATCCACGGGCATCAGCTTCCACCTAACATGCCAGCTGCTCAGAGCCTGAGTAAAAGGCACAGCTCCGACTGTGCTAAAGGATTTTAAGTTAGTAGAGAGAACATCTAGTAGCGTTTTTCAGGGCATGGGTGGTACCTTTGGTAAGTCACATACCCTTTTATTTTGGCACAAAATCTCTTTCTGAGGCCTTACACCAGGCACAAGCATGGCAGCTCTCCAGTGCCATGTAGCTCTGAGTAGGAATATGGAAAATTCCATTAATAAGCAGATGGACCAACACTTGCTCCAAGAATGCATGTCTTGGTAGATGGATGCTGAAGGGCAGGCAGAGGGAAGGAAGACTGCAATCTCGATAAGTGCAGCTGGGAGTTGTTTAGGATTATGATGTTTACTGCCTCTTTGCTTACTGCACCTCTCCATGTAGCTGCCCAAGTAATCCAGTCGGTTTAAGGCAAAGTCAGGTTCAGGGACTAGAAATACTTGCATTGTGTTTCATCAGTTCTTACCCAAAAACCAGTAACTAACAGTTGAGCAACTTTTTGAATTGCGTCTTAATGCAACAGACCATGTTTGTTTGAGAGTTGTGCCCTCAAACATTGGCCTTAAATCACTGGCACTTTGCACTGAAATGCAGTGAGGGAGAAACACTCTCAATTCAGGCAGCACTCTCCCTTGAGAGGCTGCAATGAAAACCTGAAGGGTGGCCCCTGCAACTTCCAGGAGAGGTCTTTCCCCGCCTGTGGGATGCTTACTGCCATCTTCCAGAGCAAACATTGTGGAGCCACATGATTAAGTGCTCGCCATCAGGAAGTAAATTTAGGCAAGAATTTATGCTGCTGAGACAACCAGAGCATTCTGCCCAGAAGAAGCAACAGCAGACCATTGACTCAGTGAAAATAACGGAGAGTTAGTTTTGGATGCTGCTGCATCAAAGCTGTAATTGCCTGAAAGCAAAGGTTCACTTAGTCTGTGCTAAATACATGTTTGGCTGCAAACAGCTCTGCCATGACCTCTAAATTACTGAGTGAGCTGATAATATTTTAAGATGCTTTTAGAAGTGGTCCTGGTGCAGCTGCCAGAGGGTAGACGGACAGCATGGCTCCCACCAAAACATGGCTGAGAGGCATAGCTAGAACAGCACATCTCTGTGAGAGGCCACATGGAAGGCAAGAGGAATTCAGCTGCAGGTCACAGGTTTCTAAGGGCTCAGAGACACCACCCAAACTTACCCCAGCACAACAACTTACACTGCTATAACTGTTCCCACATTTGATCTTCATGCACGTACTCCTGGGTTAAAATTCTCCTCAACTTTTTTCTTTGAGGCTAAGGGTCTTCACCTTTGTTTGCCACTGCTCTGTTTTTGATGTATAACCAACCCTCTGTGAGAAAATGAGATTTATGAGTTCTGTGTTTGTCCCAGGTTTCAGGAAATGTACATAATATAGACTTTTAGATTTGAGATCCATAGGGAAGTAATAGATCAGTTAATATGTAATATATGTAATGCAGCCATGGCTCCTGACTTGGCAAATTGAGCAAATAATCCATCCTGTGCACAGCATGGACCATGCTACTTGCTAAAATCTATCAAAAATCAGGCACCTTAATGGAAAAGTGTTGTGCCACCCAAACAAGCAATCCTCTATAAAATCATCTAAAAATCTGGTCCCTGCTTCCTGTCACTCAAAGAACATGTGTGGTAGTGCAGGCAGTGGTTTCTAAGGTGTGTTTTTTAAAAGCACCTAAGATACCCACAGCTGGCATAACTGGTTTCATGCAGGCAAGAGCTCTACATGCCTGAGTTTTCACTGTAGATGTTCTTGGCCATTACCCATTGCAACAGGAGATTGCAGACACTGCTGATGGAAATGTGCTGTCAGAATGGAGCATTTCAGAGGGCCTAAGGTCAATTTTGCATTGATCTTCAGAGAAAGAAAAGAGATTGTAAGAGACTACAGAGCTGATGAAGCAGCATCACAATGCTAACACGTGACATGTGCCCAGGATAACATATGCTGCTTCTTAGCAGAGATCTGTAGCTTGGATACAGTGCCATGCTGATATGGCCATGTGTTTGCCAGAGAACTTGGAGTACAGGCAAAAGTCATTGGAGTACATCTACACCTGCCACGTAGCCAAACAGGCAAGAATGCATCTGAAGTTACTTTAGAAATTTTTGTTGCAGATATATGGAATTTGGTGTGTCTGCATGGTTTCATTAAAGAGAAAGACGGCATCTGCTTTGAGCATAGCAGAAAAAAGTATTGCTGGCTACGCCAACTCTGAAAGCCTAATAGCAGCTTTTGAAGGCTGTTGCTGCCTTTGAGGTAGCGTTCCAAAAGACAGGTTATTGACTGATAGGCAATTAGAAGGTTTTGATTTATTTTCACGAGGAAGATTTGAATACAAATATAAATATTGCCAAAGCGGATTGCATAAATGGCAGACTGCTTATATAACTCTGGATATGTGTCATAGGCAAGCATTTATAGAAATTCAGCAAGTTTCCTTCATTAAGTACAGATTAATTCTCGCTGATCTCCAGCTTCATCTGCTTCAGATCCAACTGAAAATGAGTCTGCAAAAATCTGTATTTTCTCATGTCAGTTTGAAAGCTTCTGAACTATTGATCAAACAAATTTGGAAGATCTTGAAACACGCAGCAAAGGGAAAACAATCACGTGTATTTCTTGAGCATGAATTGGCAGGAGGGAAAGGTCATTCCATTGACAGGCTGCAAACAAAGGGCACTTCTTTTTCTGGCAGCTGGAAACAAAAGTCATCATTCCCTCAGAAGTGTAATATTTGTGAGCTCAAAAATGCATTGCAACAGCAGGAAAAAATCAAAAAAATTGCCCAGCCTGTCCAGGACACAGAAGATGTACCCTGTGCCTATTGTCCCCACTTTTTCTGCTTCGACATCTCCCACAAGAATGGGGAGGCACTTGCTAAGTAAAATTAAGGGAGGAAAAACACCAAACTGAGCAGCCAAATATGTTTAATCTGTTGACTACCAGTATGTAACTTCCTTGGTAACCAACACTTAGGATAAGAATAGGAGGCTACTAACAAAATGTGGGCATTCTGAAATAATGGTATTTCCAAACCAGACACAGCTTTGAGAAATGGAGGTCATAGATCCATATTGCAGCTATTGTTTTACTAAAGCCCTGATGAATGCCAACACTCCATCCCTAGTATTTTGACTAATTCCTTACAAACATGTACACAAAAAAAAAAAACAATATGACCTTTTAAAATTTGCTCTAGACAAACAACTTATTAGTTTTATAGTGATAATGGGTTTGGTGTCTAAAATGTGTCTATCAAAAGCATACAATGCTGAATGATATCTTAGGGAATTTTATTAGGCTTGGCATTGGCCTGTGGTAAGATTGTGTCTATATTTACTGAGATCATCTTGGCAATTATGTTGCATAAGTTAAAAAAAAATTTGCTATGCAGTAGCATTAAAAAATAATTATTGTCAAAGATTGGCTTTTGCTACTTTAGAGGTAAATATAGGCATATTTGCATTCTTTCTCCTAAGGGGAACAGACACTGAAACTTATTGTTTTTCAACAGCCTAATATTAACACTTACTTGCTGGGGTCAGATTTTGGTATCTCTATTATCTATCGTGGGGCACTACTTCAGCTGTGTTTTCTGCTTTTAGTCAGTTACATCACAGCAACCTTTGTACAATATACATTTTATTTCTTAGCTTTGTCACAGCTCCAAAAAGACAATAAAAAAACGAGCCAGGTTTTACATTGTCAATAACCAAAACACTTATTCCATTTTCCTTATGTACTGTGTGATTAAAACAGTGCAATTAGAGGCAAACCAACTATTTCTGTTCTGCTTAGGGTGCCAAGGGGGTGGTCCATTGTCATGACATGTGAGACAGCAAAACACCAGTCTTGGTTTTCACTTTCCAAAGCAGTATTTGCTTTGGTGCCAATTAGGAAATTCTTTTTTATCTATAAATCTGGCAAATTTTAGTTAAAACAAAAAAAGCACAGATGGTCAATAGACATAGAATTCTAATTTTCAGAACAGAATCAACAAAGTTGAGCACAAGCCTTGCAAATGCAATATTTTTGTAAAAAGTCATTTATTGCATGAATATCAAGAGGCACCAGTTTTCTAAAGTTCACATTATCTTTTTAAAAAGTGCATACTCCTAATATTTTATGTAAGTAAAGGAAGGTTTCTTAAGCAAAAATGTTTCTTTTTTATATTATTCTCTACTGCAGATAAGTGAAGTGCAATTTCCAGTGCAGAGACTGCAACAACTACCTCACTAGTCTCTTGGCATATTTAGGAAAGTAAAACACAGATCTGGGAGGCTGTTCACCCCTCAAAATTTACTCATTTCCTTACCAGCTGCAAGATCAAACTGAGGAACCTCTAAAGACTAATGAGAAAGTTGCCTGTAAATTTGGTACTACCCATAAGACTTCTGAGATTCTTTCACTAGTCAGGATATTAAAGACTCAGTCCAAGTTAAAGTTAATACATCATTTGTCACATAGAGAGTTTCTATTAAAAATTTCAGACCTACATAATTATGCACCATCTCACCATCATTAAGTATGTTCTTCATGGCTGACTAAAGTTAGCAAAGACACTAATAACCAGAGAGCAATTACTGCTGAGAATTGTTAATGCCTCCTTTCACACAGACCATGCTCAAGCATGAAATAGTTGTATCTTCCTCTCAGCTCTCTTTGAGAACCAACAGGTTCACAAATCATTGTCCTGCCTGGTCCCCGTTCCCTGCAGAGAGCTGTCTCAAATGGTGTTAGAAGGCTGAGTACAGACACCTGTTGAGACTTCACTTTATTTTATCTTAATCAGACTCTACAGACTAACAGAATATTAAGCTTGGTGGAAGGTCTTCTCACAGCAAGTATTAGAAGTCATTGTGGTGATTTTTTGGGTCCTCACCATTGACTGTAATGCATGTCTGGTTATACAGGTGTATTTCAGGGGTATCACTTTGATAGGGGATTCCAGATGGAAAGAGAATTGATTTGTTCTTTGAACTCTCCCCAGGACAGCTGCCTATACTCTCTTTTGACCCTTCTCATTTGATGTGTTACACAAAAACCTCGAGAGGATTCCTACTTTCATAGTGAATTTAAGCTCTTCAGTGCTTTTTCTTTAAACACAAATTCTGACTTTTTCATTCCTTTGCCAGATCTGAGAAGCAAGGGACAGTTCAGTCAAAAAGAGAAGTTTGTGGTAGAAAAGAATTTGAAGCAAATATTTTTTTTGGCCCTGTCCTTTGACAGCACCATAACCTAAACACTGAGTTTTACTTGCAGAGTGAGTTGCTTTTAAGATGTTCATTCTGAGTGAGACTGAAGCCCTGGGCAACCTAGAAAAACTCCAAGGCAATGGATTAGTGACAGTTGTAGACTTCAGTCAACACGCCTATCAAAAAACAAGTTTTCTCTTTCTGATTAGGGATTTCATAATTTCTGCCACGCTAGTATCAGAAATATTATGGAGTAAGTCCTGCTTTATATTTGTGCTGAATTCAGTCATACCCAGTGGCAGGAATTTCTTATGTGAGTTATCCTACCATTGGGAAGTGCAGCCCTTCAAGGCCTGAATCTCATACCTCCAGGCTATCATGATGCCCTGATATTTCAGATTAGCATTTGGTTCACTCTTTTCCTTATTATTTTGATTACTAATCCCCACAATAAAAACATTGACCCAAAATAAATATAAACACTATATACATACATACATACATACACATATATATGTAGATATATATATATATAAAACAAATTGTTTGCTTGCTTTGACAAAAATAGTTCAGGAGTAAATTTCTTTGCAATGCATTGTGATAATTTGAAAACTCGTGAGTGAAATAACCACTACAGTGCCCACTCACAAATCTCAACACTGGGAAAAATTCACATATGCTGTTAAAATTATGGATCTGAATGGTCATGCTAAGCCTATTATTGAGTAAAGAATATTTAAAGAACCTTATGTATGCTCAGTGGTCTGTAAACAGCTTTTAGATTTAAAAGTGTCCATCCTTCCTAACTCCCTTCAATCCTGAAAGAGTGCAAATATTTCACAGAAACAGACATTTCTTTGTACATGCTGAAAATTTCTCCTCAAGAAACCCAGGCATAAGTGCTGCCTGAATTTCAAGTGTCTTCCAGGATTCTTGTCTAAATATTCCTGTGTTTTTAAAGGTCAGATACGATGTTTGCACAATACATATAATTTTAACATGGGTTCTCAAACACATATAAACAATACAGGGAATCTTTCTAATTTATATTACTTAGAAAGTGATTAATTGTCCCATTCATATTGTTTAGAGGATGGGAAATGCTTGTTCCAAAATATGAAGGGAAACATCATAAATCAGGGAATAGCTAACAATAAAGAAATCTAGATACTTGTAAGTATTGTAAACAAAAAGAAACTCAGCCATAAGTAAAAAAGCTAGGACAAAATAAATAAATGTTGCCTTACTTGGGAGGAGAACAGCAGTTTACCAATGGAATTAAATCAGTGATCCATTTAATCTTGTGCCTGGCAGCAGATAATACTGGGGACAGGAAGTTAAGAAAAGACAACCAAAATGAAGAAATGCAACTCATCTCTCAGTACAAGCAATTCCTTCCCAACCCCAGTAAAATTCTGATTAATTTGGTCATGAATGTCTATATGCAATATTTTTCAAAGTTGTCACCTAATTATCAGTGGATGTGCTTATTACTCATCCGAATATCGTAAAAAATCTTTCACAGCTCTTGGCTGATCAATTTTTTTTTTCCATCAAATTACACCAATTCATTCGGTATAGTATAAGAGATGTAGCCTGTTGTCAATTTTTAATTTGTTAGCTCTTAATTCAGCATTTTCAATTTTTTTTATTTTTCCATTTTTATACCAAGTATAGCCATATCCCCTTCTCATAACCCCTTTTAACCTTCTCTTTTTCATTATTATTTGTATATAACTAATGCCTTCTTGATTCAACTCTTTCCTCAGTGACGTAGACTTACTCTCCAATACCTTACAATTCTCCTAAACAAGTCAGAATCTCCTTACCTATTTTAATTTCACAATAGTGTTTAGAATGATAAAGTTCACTCTCAGTCCAATATGCATTAGTATTTTCTAGAAATTTAGAAATTTTGATTGCTATTACCAAGCATAGCTTCTCCCTGAGCTTTCTATAGGCATGATGATGGTAATTTAAAACATGAAAATAGATATTCATGTTATTATTTGAAATTTTCCCATCATAAATTTACAAGCATTTTATTTTACTATTCATATGGCTCTTATTAGCTTTGGGAAGTCTTCTGACTAGTTGTCTTGCCTGGATGCCATAAACTGTCTTTTCAAGATCATTAATAAATATATGTAAATGTGCATATTAAACATATGTTGAAATATTTTGCTAACATTATTATGGTTTTGAAGTTGCTCCTTATATCTGAGGGGTTTTTTACTTTTATTTTTTGTCTTTTACAAAGGTCTACTCAATTACTTTTTTTTACATAATAACTGATCAGATGGACATCAATAATTACTAAATAGAATACAGCAAGTTTTCCTTTATCTTTGACAATCTAGATTTCACTAAATTATTCCAGACAGTAAATCTGGGGAGGATTATTCACTTTATTTGTAGAAGGGTTTTTCTCTGTTAAAGATAAATTCTTCAGCCTGAGGCTACTCTCAGCATAAGATCAAGAAAGCAAATATTCTTAAGAGTAACCTCAGACATGTAAAATTGTTCTTATGAGTACAAAGATACTTCAGAAAGAAAGAGTGCTCTTCTTGTCTTTCAAAAAAATTTCCTGTGATGTTTAAATTTTCCATGTGTATATCAATTCAGATCCATTATTTTTATTTCTGTTAAGTTTTTGGGGTTTTGGTTGGTTTTATTGGTTTTTGTTGTTGTTGTGGGGATTTTTTTGTGTGTGATTTGTTTTTTGCAGGTTTTTTTTTTGCTACAGCATGTTGGGAAGGAAAATAAATTGATACACTATAAGAAAAGTGATAATTGTATGTAATACTAGACACAATTCCTCCATATTTTTCTCCATTTTAAAGCCTATCTTAGGTCAAGGACTTCCAAACTAGAGCAATAAAATGAAGAGTTGAGGGGTATAAGTGTTGAATAAAAGAAGACTAAGTGAAAAATGCATTAAAATACAGGGCCATGGAGGGTTGCACAGTCCTTTGCACAGTTCTCACTCATGGAATACTGTGGAGATGAGGTCAGCTGAAGTACTCACACTTCCACATTCAGACAGGAAGGAGCTGTAAGAAGAGACCTCCACCAAAGGATCTTCCATTTTGGGATGTGTTTCTCATTTAATCCACTGGAGCTGGAAGTCACTGACCTCCAGATCACGCTATTTTTTGCCCACTTGCATACTTTGTATTATGCAAGAGAAATAACCATCTTGTTCTGACTGGAGAGAGTGGGGTATCAAAACTCTGTTTAAAATTGTATGTTTATTACAGACACTCCAAAATGCTTATAATTACTTCAGAAACTAAATATTGGGTTGTGGTAGATTAAGATCATTTTCATAACCTATGCAAAGCAAAGCAGAATCTTGCTTTCACCTATTTATGCTCTTTTAATTTGTTTAATTTTGATATTTTTCAGCTCATGAAAATACATGAGCATATTTTGTTCCTATTAAAATTTAGAATGTTTTACTTCTAGTGCACATAAATTTCACTGCTTGAACTCTCCCATGGGTTTTGGGCAGCAAGAGTTCTATAGGGAAAATCTGTTTAAACAGCACTTCTATTTATGTATTTACTTACTCTATGTACATTCACAGAAGAAAAATTTCTCTCTGCTTTCACCTTAATGAAAGCTTTTCCTTTATTGTTTACACAAGTTCCTATTTCTTTACTAAATTAAATTTACAGTTTTCATGTATTGTCACAAATATTATCATTTTCTGCTGAAGAGCAAGGCATATTTCTTTGATCATATCTTCTCTTGTACAAAAATCCAGCAGCAAATATGTGCAACTGACTCTCCACCTCAAAGAAAACTACCAAGGGGAAGAATTATACTGCTCACATAATTCTCTGTAGAGACTGAGAGAAAACAAGCTGCATATGACATATGAGAGTTACAGTGCTGAATGCAGAACTCGATAGCAATAATAAGAACATACTCAGATCACAGTAGGCAGATAGACTTCCTTTTCCACTTAATTGTTTACTTAGCTCAAAGATACCATGCTTTCAAAAGGTGTGAGGAACAAAGCATTATTCCTCAGCATTATGTGAACAGTTTCATATACAGGACAATGTTTGCTAATGCTTGTATGTTCCATTTCAGCACAGCTGAAGTTACTTTATGACATAACCCTAATAAGTTTTTTTTCTGGGAGGAGAAAAGGAGATGCCTTTTCAAGACATCTGTCAACACCTCAAAGCTCCAAAGTCACAGGCATTAGGAATCCATCTGTTAGATATATACTTCACTAAATTTGTGCTTAAACAGGAATAATTATTTGAAAATACTCTTCAGTAGCCTAAGATCCTGATTCTAAAAAACTGTGTTTACTGTGGGATAAGCAAGACAGACAAAAGTACTTCAAAGCACTTACTGAAAGATAGAGCAGCCTCTCTTCTGTGTGGTAGCCCTAAGAGATTCCTGAAATTTGATGTGTCCAGGAGTGTCTCCAAACCTGAATGGCATATCCAGGAGGAAGATAGAAGACACAAATATATCAGCTGATATATGGAGACTATATCAGCAAAATATAAATACAGAGCAAGGAAATAACTCACCAACACTTGATATAATGGTTATTTGTGGGATACACTTTATCTTCAAAAACTTTGCTGGACTTCTAGACAAAAATATTCATGACCTAGAAAAATATTTCCATGGGACACAAGACTGCTTTCTCTTCAGATATGAATTGCTACTCTAGATGTAGGCATAAAAATGCCAGAGCCCTGGGGGCACTCCCAGCCCTGATTGTCCCTGGCTGCCCCCAGGGCTTCCCATGACACAGGACTCATGCCAGCACCTGGAGTCATTAACTCCTGCCCCAGAAATGCTGCAGCAAGGCCATCCTGCAGCTTGCCATGGCCCTGCCCAGCCTTGACACATCCCCCTGGATGCTCCCCATGGTGCCCAGGTTTGGGGCTGCCCTGGGGCCTCATGGCTTCCTGCTCCTGGCTGGTGGGTGTCTCACATCCTGGTTTCCAGGCTGTGCCAATAGACTCCCATAAGCAGCCACTGATGACCCACAGAGCCACCAGCCCTCACACAGTGCCCTGACTACATGTTAAACTATCTTTACAGTAAACCTTCATGGCCCAGAGTTAGTGCAGTTCAGTATCACAGAAGAACATTGGGCTGGAAGGGAATTCAACGATCATGCAGTTCCAACCACTCTGTCATGGACAGACACCTTCCACCAGACCAGCTTGCCCAAAGCCCTGACCGTCTTGGCCTTGGATACTTGCAGGGATGGGGAAAAGAGAGGGATATTAGATAGGCTGGAGTGTTTTTCAAAAGCTTAGCTGCCATTTTTGCCTTAAAAAGTTCAGAATGTAAGTAAGGGCCACTCGGGCTCCCCAGGAGAAGGTGTCCTGAGCAGGATGACTGAGGGAGTGGAGCTGGCTATGGAGAGGGAAAACAGATCTCCACTCCCTAGCTGGGAGGCCGAGCTGTGGGTAACCTCAGGCTGTGCCAGCAGCCTCTGTGATTCCTCCAGACACACCTCAACATTGTTCCAGGGAAGCCACTTGCTCTCCACGTAGGGGGAGAGATGCAAATCGAATGCAAATGAAGCAGCTCCCAGTGCAGGATGTAATTTAGGCACAGCTGCATGCAGCAGTACAGGCTGTACCACAGACTCACACAGCTAAACCAGCACCGCTCGCCTTGTGTGTGTAGATCTCAACTTCCAGTTGCTAAAATTAAGGCAATCTCTTTTTTCCCATTAACCTGTCAGTCTTGCCTAAGGAGTGGGGGCCTCTGTGCAAAGTTTTTCTCCCACTGTGACTCAGGAAACATCTTCTCAAACTGAGCACCTACATGGAAATGGGCTATAAAATAAAAGTATAATTCATAAACGTTGGTATTCCTAATTGACACTGGAACCAGTCTGACTGGAGTGCTACAGCAGCAGGGATGCTGACTCACAGGGAGATTTGAAGGAGCAGATATTAATGACTCCTCACACACCTTGCCTGAAGTAAAGCTGAAAACTGTGATAATACATCAAGTTGCTCGACCCAATCTCAGCAATAGGTCTGAATTTTGGTCACGACAATGTCATGCACTATGGAGCTTGCTGAGCTGATCTAGTTAAAGCTTACAATTTCCTCTAGATTCAATCACCTACTTCATGTCAAAGTTCAATTGCCCCAATTAGGACTTCAAAAAGTCTTAGACTTTTTAAGTCACTAGTTGGATCTAAAGCTTACTCAAGAAGCTCACTGATTGGTAGTGTCCTGGGACAGATCCCAATAAAATTTAAAGAATGGGAGAAAAGAGCATTGTCAGGATGACTGACTTGAATAAATTGGAATTCATCCTGCATACTCTAGGCTTCTCATACCCATTTGCCTTGTTACCTGTCTAGTTTTTCTGAAACAATTTACTTACCTCGTTAATTTCAGATTATTTTGTTCTTAAATTGGAGCACACCAGCATTTTCTTTGAAATATCTCAGCTGTCTTTGCATTCCACCTCCTGTCTCATCAGTTGGGAGGGAGGGGGGGAGAGGCAGGAAGAGGCAGATGAAGTTAAGAGCATGCTAGAATGCATGTTAGAATGCTCATACTTTTATGGTGAATGCTTTAATTGTCATGATATCTGAAATTTTCTCACAGGATGGAGTTAATAATAAAATTTAAATATGTATCTGGTGTTCTTATACTGAAGAAGGGTTTGCATTCACAAAAAATGGTAACAGGGATAAAAATAACTGTATTGAAAAAATGAAAGCCTAAAATTAAATGAAGCATTGATGCATTTTGGATCTTCTAGCTTCAGCATCTTTAAAGGGATTGTCCACTTGCTTGCGTGCTTAGCTTTGCGGTTTATGTAATTCACCACTTTTAATTTAAAGCAAGAAGAGAAAATACCAGTGAAATAGGAGTAATTTCTAACAAAGGCCTAATGTTTCTGTAGTCTGAGTACTTGTCTAATTTGTTAAAATACTGTACAACAGACCTTCCAACTAATGTACTGTAATTAGAATGACAGTAAAAAAAATATTTTTTCTTGTGTTGGACAATCACTTTAAATGATTTGCTGATGACGGATCCTGTCTGAAATGCTATACTTCACACAAAGTACTGCATATAAACAGATCTCTGTATTTGAAAGACATTGCACCACTATAATTCTGTTTTCAGAATGGATAAATTTGTTTTGTCCATCATATTTTAGCTTTAATTCATTTAGTACAAAATGAACCTTCCTCACTTGGCAGACACTCATACTTCATCTTAATTTGGCTACTTTATAAAGCTTTTGTTGATTTCACTTCTAATACTTTGCTTACTTTTCATGGAGAAAGATTGTAATTCATATTTACTTCACACAGGATATAAAGTAGCACTGTAATAAGAAGCATTTGCAATATACTTGACTGAAAACTATAAAATGTGTATGATAAATCCATATGAAACAATATTCATTATTCAGTAAATATTGGCCCATATTTTTCCAGATGGATAATAGCCTTAAGCTATTAAAAACCTGTTCTGACTAGCATTGTATATCTGATGTTTTAATACTGACTTAGGCCTGCTATTAATGTAAAAACTAGAAAATAGAAATGCAGCACATGGAACGTGAAATTGTAATTTTATTTTGTAAAAAAGCAAAAAAAAAAAACCACAGAGGTTAAACAATCTCCTTTTTGGGAGGCATGAAAACTTAAACATGACTGTAAGAAACGTGCTCTGACATTGAAGTTGCATCCAATTTATGACTTGAGTAGACCAGTGGACCAGATGATCACCAGAGATCCTTTCTCACCTCAGTTATTCTGTGCTTACACGACTCTTCATTAATATGTCTCAAATATCCATCAGAATAGATGTAATTACAGAAGCAATATGATGGAAGGAAAGTAAGGATGCAATTTATGTACTGCTAATGAGCATGTCACTCTGTCAGTGGAGTAAACCATGTCTTCTTGTGATGTAGCCTAATCTTGCAGGTACTGTTAAGAAGGTGCCTGGATTGAATTGAAGGAAACATCAGGTTAGTTACATGTTGAAGTGATTGCATAAATCATGTAAAAGTTAGAAATTCCTTAGAATCATTGTTTGTAATTTTGCTTTGACATCTAAAGACCTGCAACACATTAAGGAAACCTCAATTTTGAATATATGTATTACCTGCTCCTCCTGTAAGTCTTGACCATCCACTAACAGTGCCTGAGTAATGATTTTCTTAAAAACATAGAGACTGAAACCCCTTCAGATTGAGGTAAATATGATGAAATCAACTCATACACAAAAAAGTATCTATAAAAACTATAAATAGTAAGGAATGGAATAAATTGACAAAGGGGCAGATCTGAAGTATAACAGATGTGAATTTTACAGGCCTAAGTACAACATTGCACTTCAGTATTAAGTAACACAGATATTTTCATTAGATGCAGTAAATTTTAATGCACAGTTTAATAGCTGACACTGCCTTATTCTGGTCCATCATGACAGTGGTGGGACAAAGGTGCAAAGAAGCACGTGAGATAGTGAGGAGAATGCTGCACAACCTCCTTCTCATGTTTCCATTGCGCAGTTCTGCTGTCATTCCTCTCTTTTGCCTTACGTACTCTCCCCTCCTTGTGCATCACAGCTCTTCACTACCTTGTCATTGGTAGTGACCAGCAGTCTGAGACCCGCAGTGCACAATTGGCAACAACTCCTTGAACTCTTCCAAGACATCCGTGCCTTTCTTCTGCCATGCTACAGCTCTGCACAACAGCTACATGGGCACTTGTATATTATTTGCTATGCTGGTTGTGTAGTTCAGTGCTGCAGAGCCCTGCCAATTCAGATTTCAACAACAAATATAAGCACCTGTCATTCTATTTGCTGACCCAAGCTGAACGTGCAGGAATGTTGGTGCAGACTCTGCAGCAGCAGGTGTGTCTCTGCCATATATGTCCATACAGCCTGATGGCATCCTTATATAAGTGCTAGTCATGCTGGTCCATAGGTCTTTTATTATGGATGCCCCATGATCTGTGTGCCTGCCAAAGACCACACAGGCTTCCAGATGCAGAAACTCATCGTATCAGTGTAGGCACAGTCCTTCAGGATATTTCTGAAATGGGTGAATTTACAAACAGTAGACAGTTCACCTCCAGCTGTGGTTCTGGCGAGCACTAGCAAAGCTTCTTGTTTCCTGGAGCTGACCAGCTAATTGACACATGCTCTTAGTTTCTGTCTTGTTTACGGCTTATTCAAACCAAGCTGCAGAAAAATAAAAACCTCACCCGCAGCTGGGAGTCCTCCTTAGGATTCATCACCAGTGCAGATTATTGTGGGGAAAAAAATCACAGATGTTTGTTTGGCAACAGCTCTAAGTCTAGAAAGCTTGAGCAGTTTCCCAGCAGGCAGGAAAGATTCCAAAACTTACTTGGAGCTGTGGTTACACTGCCCTGTCCAATACATTTGAGTAGAACAACCTGAATAAGATTAGTCCAGAAATGTTTCCAAGTTTCTTTCTATTTAAGGCGAGGAAATGTTTGGCTAGGGCTCAGTCGATCCTGACTGCAGTGACTAAGCACCTTAAGAAGTTCTCAGGAAAGCTAAGCGTGCTTCTTAGACTTCAAAGTCTGGATTGACTGACTTTCAAAATCTTTAGTGCTGTTAGAGGCCAAGCAGGGATCTTGAGGTCGCTTCTGATGATCGCTTCTCATACATGCTGGGAATTACCAAAAAATTTTTTGTTATACTCCCCTGCAGCCTTCTCTGGACACAACTTGTAACATTTTTGGGGCTTATGTACAAATTAATGACAAACACCATATATGGACATTTCACTTCATTACCTACCCATTGCTCTTGATTATTCCAACAAATTTTAGAATACACTATAATTGGGTGGGCTTTTACTCATTCTGGCTCATGAGGGACTACAATCATGTCTTTCTTCTTCAAGGTAACAGTGGTGATATATCACCCCACAAAAACCACCAACCAACCCCCTCACAAACCAACCAAGAAGGCTCATAAGCACAGTGGTAACTGCACCCTACAGTCATCTGTGAAGTTATTGTGAATACCTTTAGGCAAAAGACCCAAAAAGTCTGACCTACACTAATTAATGGTCTGTGGGCGCTGATATGCAGAACACTTCATGGTCCATTGTCTCAGATACCTATTAGGAACAATGGCTGTTCATGTGGTATCTGTAGAATATCAATCAAGAAATGAGCAAGTGATTCCCTCTCTCATTTTTTAGGAGCCTTAGAAAACAAGATCAGCAAGAAATGACAAGCAAAAAAACATAAGCCATGTGGATTCATTTGATGGCCACAGCACTGCTGGGGCCTAAGAAACTTGTGAACATTTAACACTGGCTCTGTCCCAGCTGGACCCTGTCATAGTTGAGTACAACAACGTTGCATACTAGTTGGGTCTCACTGCTTCTTGTCCAGCTGTGCAAGATACTGGGCTTTGGACTGGGGCATAAAACTGGCAAGTGATTTCTGACACTGGAGGCCGGAAGGTCTGAGTGGGCAGCATGAAGGAAGTTAAGCAGAATGGTCTTGTTTGCAAAACAGGATGTGGTTATTGTGTAACTGCTGGAGGGCCCAAAGAAGCTCTCAAATACAGCACCTAAATCCTGAGAGATAAAGAGGGTATTTACTGAACTATAATATTAAAAGGCCTTTTACTGTTCCAACTGATGTCCCAGTGAACCCAACACATTTTTTCACTAATTTGCTGGACAAAATTTTTTGAAACATTTTCACAGGAAGAGCTGCAGTCCCAGAGAACATTGATTCCTTGAGTGGCATTAACCTGAAAGCACGAGGGAGAGGAACTAGGGTTGGTCCAGCCAAGTGTATATTGTATCACTTAATGTTTGCACGTATCGATACAAGGTTGCAATAATGAATGAGGTGCTCCTCTTAGGCACTAATATAAACTGAAAATCAAATCCAATCTTTCCTCTAAAAATATACAGTTCAAATAAAGAATGCATTCACAGACCAATTATTTAGAAAGTAAGAAAAAGAAAGAGACTGCAGTATGCAAAAAGAAAGCTTTTAATGTCTTTTAATTTGTCACCAGTTTTGAGGGGGTTGTTGCTGTGATTAATATTCCTGTTAAAAAAATCAGGTTAGTTGTACTATCAAAGTTGTATCTAGGAGTGTTTGCAGAGCCTGGTCTAAAACATACTGAACAGAAGGTCTCAAAGGGACTATAACTTACGTTCTTAAAAGTTATATGTGTACCTGTCTTTACCTGTAACAGCTTATATTTACCATTCAAACATGGCCAAGTTCTACCAGCTTCTTCCCCAGTTCAGTGTGTTATAATAAGGATGTGTGAATAGATGGGAAAATAGACATTACTTCGATAACTTAGACACAGTTAGCTAAAATATGTTACAGATAATTATCATATAATTATCATATTCATCTCTTAAAATTAAGTTGATTTTCACACCAGATATTTACTGAACCTCATTTAAATTAGCTTCTTCCTTTTTCCTAGGACTTTTGTCATCTTTAGAAGCATTCTTTCACGTTTTACGAAGATGATGTCAGGAAATGTCCAACATTTCTGTCCTAGTAATGTAATGAACAGCTCTGTGAGTTCACTTTGCAAGAATATGTGAACTGTCTTGGTTTCTTTCAAATGCTTGTATATCATGTACCTGCTGGCAATACAGCTGTTAATTAACAAAAACTTTGAGGTCTAAGAAGAGTTTGTGGGATTTTTTACTTCTGAGATTATGAAGATGGCTGCATTGTAGCAATTCCACTGCATTTGGATTATGCCCATCCCTCAGTGCACTACGGCACAGGACACTGGGCTAACACAGCGTGCCTGGCCTCAGGCTGGAAACACCACCTGAAAGGACCATGTTCCAGCCTGCAGAGCTTTCTACTGCTAAGGTATTCATGCTGAGGCTAGGAAATGTGAGCCAATGTCCTGATTCACATCTCTACAAGTTTTCCCTCCAAAAGGGATTGATCAGTTAATTTTAGCTGAAAAGAAGTTCAATAACGTGTCGCAAATAATTATGACCTTCATGAATAAAGAAACATGACTAAGACGGAATAGTATCTACTGCCTGACCACTGACTATCCCAAACTGCAAGCTCTCAGTAAAAGAAAAATAAAAGCAAATACAGAATACTCTACAACAGGGCTATTAGAACGAAACGTTTGGCTCTGTGCCACCTGTTTAAATTGGTTTTGCAGCCGTAAAAATGAATGGAAGCACCTTCGTAACCTCGGCGCTCGCTTTGCGATGGCAGAGCTGGCCGCGACTACGCCGGGCGGTGTTGGGCAGCTTTTCCGCAGCCTCTGCCCAGCGGCACAGCGAGCGCTCCGGGCCGTGCCCGTGGAGCCAGCAGGGCGCTCGGGGTGCGCGGTACGGGGGGATCGCGCCGCTCCTCCGGGCTCGCTCGCAGCCGCGCCGCAGCCCCGCGCTGTCCCCGCTCCGGCGGCCGCCCTGCCCGGCCCGGCCCCACCGCGGGACCCACCGGCACGGCTCAGGCTCAGGCTCCGGCTCCGCGCCAGCCCCGCCGCCCGGGACGGGGATCTCCCGCGTGAAGCCACGCGCGGGGCCCGGCTCCGCCGCAGCCGCCGAGCGCCTCCAGCGCCGCGCCGGCGGCAGGGACGGCGCTGACAGCGCTGCCCGCGGCAGCCTCTGCCCGCCACCACCTGTTACCTGCCGCCGCTCCGCCCCGCCGGAGCACAGCGCTCGGCCCGGCCGCCCCGCCGCGCCCCGCACGCCGTCCCGGCCCCCGCACGGCGCGGGGGGAGCGGCTCCGCCACATCCGGGCGCCGCCGCTCTCAGCGCGCATGAGCGGCCGCCCCGCCGCTACCGGGCCGGGAGCCGCGGTGCCGCCGCCGCCGCTCCTCCTCCCCGGGGCGCTGCGCTCCGCGTTGTCAGGCAAGGGGGAGCGACCGAGAGGCGGGGGAGGGTCCCTCCGCGGCAGGAGGAGGAGGAGGAGGAGGAGGAGGAGGATGATGATGGTTGTGGGGGCGGGCGGCGGCAGGCGCTGGCAGCAGCCGGGAGAAGCCCCGCTGGTGACTGGCTGGCGGCACACGCAGCTCTGAGGAGGAGGCGGAGGAGGCGGAGGGTGCCGAGCCGAGCCGCGGGGGGAGAGGCTGCGGCGGCGGGAGGGGACCGGCACACGCGCGCACGCACGCGGACGGGTGACAGCGGCGGGGGCCGTGCGGGGGGCGCGGAGCTCCGCGGGGCGGCGAGGCGCGGCAGCCCGCACAGCCCCGGCGGCAGCGGGAGGGAGGGAGGGAGGGGCGGCCGGGGCGGGGCCGGCTGGGCCCGGGGCGAGCCGCGTTCCCCGGCGGGCAGGGCGCGGGGCGGCCGCGGGCGGCGAGCGTGGGACCGGCGGTGGCGGCGCTCGGGGGGCTGACCGAGTCCTGTTTGCTTGGCTCCAGTCTCCGTCTGCGAGCCCGCGGGCCCCGATGAGAAGCGCCGCTGCGCTGCCGGACTGACGCCTCGCCGCCCTCGCCGCGGACGAGGAGGAGCGCGGCGCCCCCGGCCGCGGCCGCCCCTGCACCGCCCTCCCGGCGGGGGCTCGTCTGCCGCCTGCGGGGCGGGCGGCGCGGCCGTGACAGCGCGGCGGCGGGGCCGGGGCAGCGGGAGCGCCGCCGCCGAGGACCATGAGGAAATTTAACATCAGGAAGGTGCTGGACGGCCTGACGGCGGTCTCTGCCGTCGCCTCGGCGTCGTCCGCCGCGCAGCAGCAGCAGGCGGGGAACCGGGAGACCGAAATCCAGGAGACGCTCCAGTCCGAGCACTTCCAGCTCTGCAAGGTGAATGAATGCTGCAGCCCCGAGCCGGCGGGCGGCCGGGGAAGGGGGCGCGCCGCCGCGATGGGCGCTGCGGGCTTTGCTCCTCCGTGCCGACCTCGCCGAGCCTGCCCGCCGCTCCTGTTTACTTGTTTGGATTGATTATTTTCGGGGGCGAAGACGGGAAGAGAGCGGTGGGTGTAGCTGTACGGGTCTTGCTGGATTTCTTTAGTCATCTTTCTTGGAGAGTTTCGGGGTTTGTCGTCGTCTAGGCTCTTTCATGCGAGTAATCCTGACAGTGTTCACTAGGGCTTCGTAGAAAGAGTTGGATGGATGGGGGAAGGAGTGATACTTAGCTGTGGTGCAGATCTGATCATCGCGGCGTTTGAGTAGAAGCCTCTGCTAATGGGCCCGAAGGACAGGGACTCTGTCCCTCTGCATTATTTGGAAATCATTTATCCTGTTCCTTTATGCCTGAAAAAGGCTTTCGATGTTTGTGGTGGTGATGGTTTCACTGCAGTGTGTTGCCAAGTTGGTGATGCTGCTATTGCAAATCCTATCTAGAAACGAAGTTCCCGTTTATTTATTTGCTTGTGTGTGGTAGGATAACTGCAGCTTGTGTCTGCACGGTTCAGAAAATGATGCAGCGAATTAACCAGCAGCTGTATCAAGAGGAGTAAAAGCTGATTGGAATATCAATAGTCATTTTTATCTTTGCGGTGCACTCATGGCCTAACTTGACATCGATGAGCTTGTTTGGGGACTCTCCTTGGTTTTTTGTGTATTGCAGGCATTTCTGCTGCTTTCAGGAGTTGGTCATGAAGAATGTGGAGAAGAGCAGAGCTGTTGCCAGTTAGACTTTATTCAGTTGTGAAATGCAGAAAGTTGTGGGATATGCCTGCAACTTCAGTGAAGTACAAGGAGAATATCAGAAGCTTGCTGTGCATTTATGAGGTCATGAAACACCTCTTTAAACTAAAGCCTTAGAAATGGAAAAGTTGGCATTTGTATGGCTTAGGATGCGAGCATTTAGAGTGGAAGTAAGAGTAGGTGACACTTGTATTATGTTTTCAGTTCTGATTAATTGCAGCCTGAGAAGTTTTAATGGAGTTATTGCTTGGTCAATTACCAACTTAGTCTTGGCTAACCAAAAAAGCTAAATGTGCCAATAGCTCCATATTAAAAAAGAATCCCATGGTTGAGGGGATTTGACTTTGTTCATTGAAGTATTTTTTTGTTTGGTCAATTCTGGGGCTGCCTTTTCTATTTGAGGGAAGTAGAGGATGAGAGATTGATTCTGTCAAGCTCGAGTTGATATTTTTTTTTCTTTACTGAGCTGAGAGAGGTTGCACTGTCATGTTCGGTCTGTTGGATTGAAATTGAAGTGATTCTCAGAAAAGCATGTCAAGTAGTTTATAATAGTTCTGATGATAAGTCTGGCTTTGTTGTCAAACTTGCTAGGAACATCTCAGATTTTAATAGTTTAATGTCTTTGTTAGAGCTGAAAATAAGATTACTCAGGGAATGAAGTCGATGAGAAAATGAAATGCTGAGTTGATACAGTCTTTGTACAGAAGAAATGTAAGATTCAAATTAAGTTTTAGAAAGTCTGACTGTCTCTTGATGCTTGAAGATGAATGAGTAATTATGACTATAAAATCTTTTGTGACTGGTTCGTGTAAGGCAGGTGATTTTCTCAGTCTATGATTAAATTGCTTTGTAGTTCCTTTTTAAATTGTGATTAACATTGAATCCTCTTCTCTAACACATAGTCTTGATTCTGTTTGTTTTTGGTATCCTGCTTGGCCCATTGTTATTGCGCTGCTCTGACTTGTCAGACTGTACGCCACGGTTTCCCCTACCAACCTTCAGCCTTGGCATTTGATCCGGTTCAGAAAATACTGGCCATTGGGACTCAGACTGGAGCACTAAGGCTGTATCCTTTTGTGTTCTGAAGTGGATTTAGTGCACCTCACACAGGTGATGTCTTGATTCAGCTGCTGGAGCCATTCAGAAGTCTGGTGGGAGCCAGGTATGCAGGAGGGGAGTAAAGCAGCAAGCTCTCTCTGCTGTTGGTGGGTGGCTTGGTTGTTCTTTGTGTCAGTTTAAGTTGTGTAAATCATGTGAGGTACGGCTGCTCAGTTGCCATTATCTCAAGGTAATAGATAAATTTTGTAGAGGGTTACTAGGGTGCTGACAATTTACAGCAGCTGACTGCAAATCTAAAGAGAGACGTGGGCTGAGCTCTGTTGTGTTGTTCTGCTCTATCCTCTGGGGTTGAAACATTCTGTGCTGCTTGGTGAGGTGATGTTTGTTTGGTTGGGGTTTTTTTGTAGGGTTTTTGGTTGGGCTTTTTTTGGGTGGTGGGCTTGTTCTTAAGATAAACCTTGTCATGCTCTAGTGACCTGCTACTACTTCTGTGTTGCCAAATGAGGGTTTCAAGTGGGGGCAGTAAAAGGTGCAGGGATTGTATCTTGCTAAAGGCTTCCGAGTGACAGGGAGAAGCGGAATGAATTTGTGAAGTAAAGCACTAGCAACCCTGCTTCTTTTTGTTCACTAAAAAGTGAACTACCCATATGTTTATAGCCATATGGTACCACAGCCATATGCTACTATCCAAGCCATGTAACAACATATGTGTTTAAACTTTTACTTTTAAGAGAAGTGTCCTGTACAGTCTTTAATCCATGCTGCTGTTAGAACCTTTAATTGTCAGCATAAGAGAATGAATGGAATTCTTTGTGGTCCTGAAATGGACTGATTTGTAATCATTATGGGCAAGGCTTAGGCCATCTTGCTAGAGAAATTGACTTAGTCCTCTTTAAATTGTAGGTAAATCTAACAATTTCCTTTGGTGTTTATATTAGTCTCCAAGTAGACCTTTTTTGTTTCTTTCTGGTATATCACTACCCTGTCTATAAGGTTAATTGCCATAAGGGGGTTGGTTTTTAAAAGCTGAAAAACTAGAGCTGAAAAACTAGATTTCTATTATGAACTCTCCAGACTTCTTAACTCAAGAGCATGAGGAATAGGGGTAATAATGCAATGTTCTTAATGCTATATTTGAAACTACACTTAATTTAATAAATTTTCTTTTTTAAGAGGTTGTAAAGTTGACTTAAATGAAGAGTGAACTGTGTGTGGGTGGTATTAATTACTCTCATATTGGTAGAATAGATGAGAAAGCAAAAAGAGAGAAGTTAGAAGTTGGTTTGGAGGCAAAGAAGAGATCAAAATATACCTGTTTAGAGCTTACTTACCTGTAATTTTGGACAACATGGTGTTGCAGTTTGGGTAATGATGACTCAACAAAACCTGTTTCTGGGCACTCATCCATGGCTACACACACCTGTGAATTCTTGGAGTAGGAATTGCTTTCTAAATAATTGAGAGAGGTATTGCAATATTGTCTGGGGAGAAAGCGTTACTGTGAGAAAATGACAGAAAATGTGTTTTCTAAAGGAGGGGAAGAAGTTTCATGCAGAGGCTGAAATGTTAGTGCTCCTCTAACTTGATGAAGATAAATATGCTTCTTAGTACTTTGGTACAGCTCTTGGTTCTTGGAAGAGCTGGTTAAAAGCCCTCAGCTGACAGAGTTGCCCTGTAACCAGACAGCACTGCAGGATTTGCATCTCCTGTGATTACCTCCTCTTTGTGATGGAGGAATGCAGGCAGAAGGAATAGACTCAGACATATTCCCAATGTAAAAGCAGCCTCTTGCTTTCTGCTGGTTTGAGAAGAATGGGTCAGAGTGAGGCTTGCAAGAGGTGCTTATTTCATTCTATTGCTCAAAGATAGAGCCAACCCTCAGGATGCTTTGCTGCTAAGGTTTTTATGAATAATAAATTATGTGCAAGGGTTCATTAAAGTGGGATCCACTTACTCTTTAAAGCTGCAAAAGTGGTTTTAATTGAAATGAGGTGTGGACTAGAAAGACTGAGTGTCAGTAAAATGTTATTCATTGAAAAATCATGAAAGTGCAATAGAAGGCAGTCCTAATTTTCTTCTTTGTTCATATTGTGAGAGTATAGAAGTAAAGGAATGATAATGTCTCTTTCATTGCCTACCAGCAAATGGGAGGTGGGTATTAGTGGTTTCCTTGTGTCTTCAAGTATAGGTACACCTTTTAATGCTTTATTTTGCAAGTAGTCTGAGGAACGGGGAAACAAGTTTGGGGGTTTTTTTGGAAAGGGTATTAAAAGCAAAATATTCTTAAATCAAGGAGCAAGAACCTGTTTGAGATTCCATTAATATATGAGGAAAATAATGTTACAGTCCTGATTAGGCTCTGGACTATTTATCAGAGTCTTTCCAGAGGTTCTCTCTGTATTTGATCAATCTTGAAATTGGGTATTTTTAATTCCAAACCAGTATTGTTCAGAACAGGTTAATGTGAGGGGTTTTCTAAATCACACTTTTATTCTTCTTTATGAGGCCTCTGTAACCACTACTGGAGGAACAGAGTGACTTCTTATACACAAGTGCTAAATGTTTGCAGTACTGTTAAAATTATTTGTAAAAATAGAACTGAAGCTTTTTCTGAAGAATCAAAATCTGTAGTTACAAGTATGCTGCCAGTTAAATGACGTTGTCTTTTCTTTATGGATAAATATACTGGATATCTTTCTTAATGGATAAATATACTGAACATCAACACTGTATTGAATTCTCTAAATCCACAAATTGTAAAAATGCCCAAATTATGAGTGTCATGTTGCACTAATGGGATTTGAAGTAGAATTGCTACTCTGTTAATATTTTTTGCCTCTAGGCTGGATGGGTGTAGTTGGTAACATAGTATGCCAGAGGGGCAACTTTGCCATTCTACGCCCCTAAGCAGCAGTTGGTTGTAGATCCTGCAATTTCAAGTCCATAAAATACTAGGAAGAGACTGCATTTAAAATGTAAAACTTTAACCTTATGAGTCATGAAAGTTAGTTTGGGATTATTCACGGATGTAACTTGAGCAGTATATCCCTTGCATTCATTTTAAAAAACTTGATTAGTTACTAAGAAACATTTCTAATTCTTGTTTAGCTAGGAGATTTAAAACCAAGATGTTTGGAGGCAGACAGATCCTTAATTAGAGAAGTTTTTCCCCACCCCAAAAAGAACAGTTTTAGCTATTAATAACAAAAGTTCTGTTCTGTTCTCAGCTTATGAACATCAGCCTGGTTACTTTACTGTGTATAAGGCAAAGTTACAAAGTGAGTAGCTTAGTAGAGCAGAAACCTTGAGCAGCCTGATGTGACCCTCTTCCTGCCACTAGGATCTGTTAAAAACAGTTAAGCTGTTGGACTCTGTTTTTGCTGTTGCAAAGGAAATTGAGGGATGAGGTAGACACGTGGGCAGAAGCACTGTGCTGAGTGACATGAAATCTCAAATGGTTCCTCACGAGTAGCGGCACTCACCTGGACATGCTGGTCCAGTTGTTCCTCTGAGTTTGTGGTGTGGCTGGAGGATGCTTGTTCCAGCTGTTTGAGGTGTGTGAGTCTTGGCTGGCGGCCTGCTTCCTGTGTGGCAATTCTGCCTCAGGCTCCCTCTCATCTGTGCTGGATTTTTTGGATGTGATCCCCGCAGGGAACACTTGTACTCACTATTGATTTCAACTGCTATGGTCAGTGCAAGCTGCTGGTGGCCTCTGTTGTCACTGCAGGTCAGCATCTTTGGTTTTCTCCATACTTGGAGGCGTTTAGCTGCTGTTACCAGGGTGGCTCTCACCTCTTGATCCACTATCACGTCATGTGAGATATCAAGTAGCTAAAAATTTGGCTGTGCTTTGCTTCTTTTCTGTGCATACCTCAACCGTTACAGTATGACATACAATCTTGTCTTAAGAAAGTTTTGTGCATAATTGGCTGTGCTTTGTTTTCCCAGCAGGTATCAAAACCTTCTAATGAGCTAGAGTTCAGTTTATCTGCTCAAGGTTTAACTTGGTGTAATCAGTTAGACTTTACCCTGTGACGTGCTGACAGTGCTCGGTGCCATAAGTAACAGCCCTGCTCCTGTGCTCTTCATTGCTTCTGCTCTTCTGTTCAGAAGGCCCCCTGCAAGCCTAATGTGATCTGAGCAGGGGGGTGTGTAAACTCTGAAGAGGCTAGAGGAAGATGTGATGAGCTTTTTCAGGATTTTTTTTTTGCCTTTAAGATGGTGTTTCCTCAGAAGTTTTAAGTTCAGGGCCCTGTACAATTAATAATAATAGTCAGCTGAACTTTTTTATTTGCTTTTATAAGGTAGAATAATCTTTGAAGCTAAAGCAGAAATATTGAATGAATTCTCCTGATCCCTGCTGTTAAACTGCTCCATCTTAAGCAAGTTTCTTCATTTTTCTGCACCTAATTTTTTCTATAGCAAAACCAGGACAGTATATTAAATTAGATGTTTTGTGATAATCTTCCAACAAAAATACAATATCTGCTGGTGTTTTGTGCCTTAAAAATATGCATTTATAGCATAAAGTTCAGCCTCTTGATAGAATGAGTTCTAGAAAGGAAGACCATTTTCACTAGAAATAATTGAAAATGAAGGGAATACCTGTAAGAGTAATTGTTGTACCTTCCACACACTCTAAATTGTGCTTCTGACTCTTTATGCCCAAGCAGAATAGGTTATTTAATTAAAGTTTGGCTTTTTTTTTTTTCCCTCTTGCAAACCAAGTTCACAGGAAGGAGAAAAAATAGATTGTTCATCATTCCATCATTAAAAACCTGAAGATTCCAATTGTCCTGAATATCAGTATCTGTTAATTTCCCCACAGTGTTTTCAGCACTAAAAGATGAGTTATACAAGCAAATAGCTGAAGTTTTTATGTGTTTGGGGTGTATAAAGCTTGTTTTCTGTGATTTCCATTCTCCAGCCTTTTTGAGAGCTCACTTTTTTTTTTTTTTTTTTTTTTTTTTTTTTTTTTTTTTTTTTTTTTTAAATCAAAATAGCTCAAAGCCCTGGGCATGTGGTTCTATGCAGTCAGTTTCTGATGAAGTGCTTGTTGCAGCATCTGGGTAGCTTTGCTGTAGATATATACTACAAAATTCAAGCAATTTGGTAAATTCTCTGAAGCTCTAACAAAACAGCATTTCCAAGTTGTGGTGTGATTATAGCCATTAAAATTATTTCTCCTTTGGATCATTCAGACTTTGCAAGGCAGTCTGGCTGATTATGTTCCTTATGGAAATACCAGCTTGAGATATTTGTATGTTGGGGTTTTTGCTTTTTTGTGTATTTTTTACTGAAGTAGTTCTGTACTTGCTCTTGTCTGTAGTAGCTCGACACTGGCAGAAGAACAGTGGCTGGAGTTGTTTAGAGTATGCAAAGATTTCAGTTTTTTAAACAGAGCATCCAACTGATGTTGGCACGTCTTCAAGTGAACCAGATGAAGCTGGGTGATCCTTTCTGACCTAAATTACTCTGTAATTCTGTTGATTCTGTGAACACACCAAATTTGAGCTAAACTACTCTTTTGTGGATGGTCAGAGTCTTTTGGCATTTGTACACTGAAGAAAATGGTCTCAGCCCTTGTCACTGGTGTTCTGGACTTTGAATAAATATGCCTGTTTTGGGAGGAGTACTTTGGAAAGCTATGAAAAATATTGCAGTAGTGTCATGTCAGAGACACACTGATTATTTATTATTACAAAAATTTTTATTGTCTACCTTGCCACTCAGTTCACACAGAGTAGTTCAAACAAGAAAACTGCTTTGCTCAAACCATATGTTAATCTTGTCACATTTCTGTTTCTTTTAACACTACTGCATTTCTTGTCATATCATCCAGCACTTTGTTCACGTGGCTATTGTTATCTTAGTGAAAAATTCCCATCCTCTTAATGAAGAAAAACAGCTACTTTTGGGTATTCTGAAATGAAATAGGGCAAAAATGGCATGGTGAGGATTTTTTATTTTATTTTAGGTTTATTTTATGTTTTTTTTATTTTTTATTTTTCCATCACCTGAAAGTGCATGGAATTAAAACAACTGAGTCCTACACAGAGAAAGCTTTGACTGAATTCTTTATAATGAATAGGATGGTGTTGTTTTTAAATCAGTGGTTTTACTTGTTGAGAAACTTACTGCGCTGGTTTTGGCTGGAGTAAAGTTAGTTTTCTTCACAGTAGCTGGTACGAGGCTGTGTTTTGGATTTCTGCTGGAAACAGTTGTGATAATGTGGGGATGTTTTCCTTATTGCTGAGCAGGGTTTTTACAGAGCCAAGGCCTTTTCTGCCTCTCACCCCACCCTACCAATGAGCAGCCTGGGTGTGCACAAGTAGCTGGGAGGGGGCACAGCCCAGGACAGCTGACCCAAGGGATATTCTATGCCATATGGTGTCAATCTCAGGATATAAAGCTGGAAGAAAAAGGGGGACAGGGTGTTTCAAGTGGTGGCATTACTCTTCCCAAGTCAGTGTTACGCATGAGGGAGCTCTGCTTTCCTGGAGGCAGCTCCAGCCCACCCACGGGAAACAGTGAATGAATTCCTTGTTTTGCCTTGCTTGTGTGCAGGGTGAGTTTTGCTTTGTCCATTAAACATTCTTTATCTCGAACTGTGAATTTTCTCCCTCTTCCAGATTTTCTTCCCCATCTCACCAGAGGCAGTGAGCAAGTGTCTGTGTCGAGCCCAGTTGCTAGATGGGGTTAAACTGCAACAATCCTTTATGACACTCAATGTGCAGCTCAAAGGATTTGAGATAATGACAAGTTTGACTGGAATGTGCTAGATTGAATGTATAGCTGTAATTGCTGATTAGCTATTAATTGGCAGGTGCTTGTCAGGAGCCTTGCTTGCCTGACTGTACATGGGAGTCCAGTGCTCATTAGTGGCTGGTTTTTGCCCTCCCTGCTGCTGCGCTGCTTTATCAGCTGGCTGTGCTGTGCCTGGGAGCACTGTGATAAAGCAGCAGGGATGTGCCGGGCTGGCAGTGCCCAGGGACTCGCTGTGTGTCCGTCCTGCTGGCCTGGGCTGGCTGGGGCTGTGCTGGGAACTGCACTCCAAGGGACCCATGGATGGCTCCACGTGGGAGCAGCTGGATGTGTGTCAGTCAGGACAATCTGGAAGTGGCTGTGGCTGTGTCAGTGCAGCAGCAGCAGGAACCTCTGAAGGGACGGAGGCCCAGGGATAAGGCTGTGCTGCTGCTGCAGGTGGATACTGACACATCAGTGCCTGTGGATAAATCCATGCTGGAGCACCTGAAAGCGTTTGGCCATGGATAATCCCACATGAGAGCAGGTGCTCCCCTGGAAGGACTGCAGCCATGGGTAAAGCCATGACAGAGCAGGTTTATTCCTGAAGGGGCTGTCAGTAAGGCCATGCTGTAGCAACTGTGGCTGTGGGGAAGCAGCAGGTCTTTCACTGGGAGCATTATTACATATACTTTAATTCTACTAATGCAACTTCTAGTAGTAATTCCTTTTGCTCAAGAATACTTGAAGTATAGCTGTATTAAAACTCATACTATAATCTAAAAAAAAAATTATGATTTAACCTTCCCTCTAGGTATTTTTCTGACAGAGCAGAAACTTAATGGATATAGCCTTGGAGCTTCAAACTTGCTGGGTCATGGTGAACGTGGGGAAAGAAATATTTGGACAGCAAGCAAGCAAAGTTTGTAAGGCTGCAGGTTGCTGTAGCATTAGCATAGATTGTTTCCTTGTATCACTTTGTTATTTGTGAAAC
This sequence comes from Zonotrichia leucophrys gambelii, assembly GCF_028769735.1. Lineage (NCBI taxonomy): Eukaryota > Metazoa > Chordata > Aves > Passeriformes > Passerellidae > Zonotrichia > Zonotrichia leucophrys. Next base: position 58,640,175 of record NC_088172.1, read on the forward strand.
GCTGGGGTGGTATATGGATTGTGCCACCTGATGAGGTTAGGCTGAACTAAAGAGGAAATTGGATGGCTGGAGCCAGGCTTAGGCTTTCAGACTTGTGATACACTGCTCAATTCACTTCGATCTTAATTTGGCATTTTACTAGGTTTATGCTTTCTTGATCACTGTGGAATGGCTTTTAGAACTGAAGTAGCATTATTGCTGTGGGAGATGACCACTTTTAGTCAAGTCACATCTGGAAGAGTAGAATCAGCTTAAGATTTGAGATGTGATAAAGAAAGCATGAAGGCACAAATCAATGTTGCAAACCCTTCCTAACAAAACTTTGTTTGGCAGAAATTTTGTAACTGCATTAGACTTCTAATTGTCCAGGTCCTTTTGTTGCACAATAATTTTAAGGTGACTAAGTTGGCTTATCTATGTAGAAACTCAGTGAGAAACAGAATAAAACCTGCAAATTATTACATTCAATATGAAGATAAACAGAACTGCAGGAAATGGAATTTTGGGAGCAGTTCGCTTTGCCCTTGATCTTAGCTATCTGGTGATGGTTTTACATTTTGAAAAATATTGGGGTACCTAATAGTTTTGAGAGAGTTAATACTGTGGTAGATCTTTAATCTTTTGGGTCTTCCCTCTTCCTCTTCCTGCTCTCAATATGCCTATCTTAAAGTGCACCATCAAACTTATCATTGGTTGTTTTTGAAAAATTGTGGTTCGTGATCCTGCGAAGTTCATCTCGTTAAGTAGACAAGATTCTGCTTTCCCAGAGATGCAGTTCTTTAACATGTAGTAATTTGTAATTTGTCTGTCAGCCTGAGGAATAGGTGTGTGTTACTTTTGAGGCAAAACTGCATTGCTTACCCACTGCCTGTGTGCTGTCTGCCAGCAGCTTTTGGTGTTCCCTTGTTTTGCTGACCCGTAAGTTTCAGTTGTGGTATAGTAATTGGTACTTAATGCCAGTCAAGTGCAGCCTCTTAGAATTCCTGATAACTCAGTGACCCCATTCATGTCAACGCTTCTATCATAGGCACTTGGTAATTGTGCAGCTTACATGTTTATCAAAGGAAGCACTCCAAGTTACCACCACTGTTGGCTCTCAGTGCAAATACAGGTGAAGATCTAAAGACATAATTTAAATCTCTGTCAGTGGTATTTGTATCACTGAATTTAGACACATTAAAATAATGAAGGTCTTGGAAACAGCTGAAACAGAAATATTTCGGAAGAGAGGAGTGGTACAGTGGTATAATGCCTTATTTAGTAAATTTCTAAAATATGTAGCAGCTCTATCAGCCTCTGGGGACTCATACAGAATCCTGACTCCTTGTGATTTTTACAATGTATTTATGAAATTACTTTTTCTGTGGCTGTTGTTGTGTTCTGCAACAATGATGTTCAGTTTAAGACTGACGCAAACAAGAACCATTTTGTCTTCCACTTAAAAATCTCTCATTTTAAGAAATTCTAAAACTGGCTTTGTGTCAAGATCTGCACAACTGGATGACATCCTTGGTCTGTGTACTACTTATTTTAACTTATTCACTTTGTGCAATGATTCAGTGTATTTTGAATCCCTAAGCTTTGCTTAAACAAAAAAATGTAGTTATTGATGGTGCTTGTATTGAGGCAACTCTGTCAATTCCTGAATTAAGATTGATTTTTAATACTGTATTAGTAAAAATTTTTTTGAGTATCAGGAGTAGGTCATGCATAGTCTTTCATCCATAGTTTTAGTATTCTTAATCCTAAGATTAAGTAGTTCTAATCTTACAGATTTTTACTTGAGAGTTTTGAGATTTTTTTTATTTTTTATTTTTCAGTTACTTAATGCATCCCCCCCTGCTCAAACAGACCCTGCTAGATTACATGACTCAGGATTGTGTCCAAATGGCTTCTTCAAAACATAAACCCAGAAGTTTTTGTAATAATAATGATGCAGATTTTGTAATACTTGAAAAAGGGCAGTCCAAAGTGTTGCAGTTTTCCAAATCAATTATTTGATTGCTGTTGTACAGAGAGAAGTTTACAGCTTGATAGAAGTAATTAAAGGTTACTGTATTTGCCAGTTTTGCTAAATGTCTAGATTTTGTTTTATAAACAACTTTAAAAGGTAGTAACAAAACCTGATTTATGTTTAGGAAACCTGAAGCTTAATTTTCTTCTAGATTTGACATAATAATAGTTCACAGTAAGTCTTTAGCCTGTCCTCCTCAAACCACACAGTGCTCTTTCAAGCAGTGCTGGTGGAGAGTGGAGGCTAAGTTCTCCACCAAGAAGGCTAAAGATCAAACTCACCCTTTTCTGAGCTGTCTCTCACAGATTCTCCAAGAATTAATTGTTATTTCCTGCTTTATATTCTCATGTAAACTCCACAGGAGTTTAGCTTTGGAACTTTGTAAGCCAGGGAATTAAAGAGAGGGTGCGGATCCAAATGAAGCAATATGTTTGTACTTCTGCTTAGTGAGCTATTATTTTATTTTGTGTGATTCATATTATTTAAGTAGGGGTTTGTATTTTTTTAATCTCTTGAAGCTGCTGTCTGGCTTGTACTCTGTATGTGTACAAGTAACCTTATTAGATTTTTGGTTCACATAATAATGATAAATGTATCTCTTCAAGAGTAGCCAACTAAAGAGGTAATCCAGCTGGTGTCCAATGTTTTTGATAACAGTTTCTACTATGGGCCCTCCCTCTTTCCCAGCTAGTAACAATGATTCCTAGTCAGCAGCAGCAGATGGACCTATTTGTATTTTCCCACTTGCTCATTAGGGAAAAAGATGGAATGCTAATTTTTTTTTTGTGATCACTTAATGTTCAATTAATAGTTTTAGCGTGCCTTAGTTTTTTAGCATATGCTCTATCCAGTCATACTACCTTGTTAAACAGAGCAGATGTTCGTCTTCACAGTTGAAAAACATTCTTAACTGGACTTTGTAATGTTGATGTTAGAGGTACAGTTACTGAGCTTTAGTGATGCTTATGAATATGGAGAATGGGCTGCAAAACAATAACTTGCCTGGTGTTCCCTTTTATATGTGTTCCAAATCTGTGTAATAAACTGATGCAGTAAGATTACCTCCACAGCCAGCCCTAAATGTCAGATAAAAAGGAAAGTCACAAAAACCCCCCAAACTGGCATGGTGTATATCCCCTCATTCTTGAAATAAGAAGGTGGAAAATACAGCCTTTTTGAAAATCCTGGTGAGTTACTAACAGGGATGGAGAGAGATCAGGTAGCCTACATGTCAAAAGCAATGTTAGTAATTGCTTGTTAGTAATGTCCCCATGTTTTCATAAGAGCTGTTTGTCAAAGGAAATAGAGTTCAAGTAGCCACTGACAAAGAATGCTACCATTTTCTTAAACCTTTGTGCTTCTCTATCTTTAAAAAAACCTAAACAGGGGTATAGGTCCACATTTTTTTTTTTCAATTACCCTCAATATATATGGCTGCCTGGGATATGACAGCTATACCTGTTTTCTTACAGACTTGGTCCATGGAAGTATTGCAAATATAGTCTCAGTTATGTTAATAGTCAAAGGGTTAGTAGAAAAAAAAAAAAGGGAGGGGGGGAATTTGATTTATACATATTTTAGAGGAGAGGCAGCAGGAGTTAACTTGTACAATCCTATTCCTTACCTGAGTAGCAAAGGACAAAAACGACATTTGAACTCTGGCAGTTTAAAAGAATTTTTTTCCCATATGAATGCTCTGCCAATAATTTCCAGATCAAATAAATGGTGTACTGGATTTAAGAAATAAATTTAAAAAAAAAAAAAAAGGTAAGGAGGAAGTGGCATTTTTGCTACTTATTGCCAACTTGACTGACTTTTGATGATCTGTTCCTTATGTTGGCACTTCCCAGTGAGAGAAGGAGCACATCAAATGATGCTGACAGTGAAGTTTGATTTCGAAATATTTAGAAAGTGCAATTTTATATCTTAGCATATGACCAGAAGCACATCTTCATTTCAACTCAGTACTTCATGTTATCATCATTTTTGGGACAGAATTTATTTTCTTTCTGGTTTGTTAGTAAGGAAACACCTTTGCTACTAAAGCTGAAAATTGAGATGCCTGAACAGTTGATGAAAAGGTATCGATGCTATGGTAAAAAGTAAAAAGCCAGGACTGTTGCAGTGGTGAGTTTATCAAGGAAGCTGTTGTGCAGACGGGAGTGCCATGTTCACGCTGCCATCTGAGGATGTTCTCTGCCTTCAGTTCTTTGTCTGCGGCGGAAGATACTGTTGCAATTCCAACACAGGCTGGGCAAGATCAGAAAACAATGCCCTTGAGTAAGTTTTAAAGGAGAAATGCTACTCTGTGCTGTTTCTAAGCGGTCACAGTGTGCTGCCAGAGTAATTGTAACCAATTTGACAAAGAAGATACTGCTAATGCTTGCTATTTTCATATACCGAGTAATGGACTGGCATTTCTAGAAGTGTAATCTCACTTGCTGTAGAAAGACTCATACAAAGAGGCTATTCTTGCAAAATATTTCTGAAAACATATCTCATGTCAAACTTGAATTATGCAGGCTTTGAGTGCAATACAGGTGAAATATTTAAAAGCATAATTTGAAAGCTTTTTCCACACAGTTCATTCTACAAAAATACCACCCTAAAAGTTTCAGAATACCAGAGAATTTGCTGCCTGTCTTTATTTGCTGTAGTACAGACAATAATTGTAAATTATACAACTGTAGGTAATTTGGGAGAAATTCACATATGATGAAATTAAACTCAGTTGTGCATACTTGTTAGCATTGTCTTAGTGTTTTAATGGACAATATGTAAAGATGATCAGTGTAAGTGAATTCTGTATGAATGATACTGAACTACTATAAATATGTAATTTTCAACTTCTAACAAGAAATTTTAAATATATTTAGTAGTCTGAGTATCTTAGCTCAGTGCTGCTCACAGCTATTATTTGGTATATTAGATCTCTGGCTGTCTATTTTTTTTTAATAGCTACTAATAAATGCCATTCAGTGTGCTAATTTTCTTGATATTTGACTGGAATACTGGAATGTATCAGTCAGTCACAGGGGTTTTTAGTAAAATAGGTTTAATCCTGGATTTTTTCAACAGGCCACTTATTAATAGTTTTTCCTTTATTTTTATTCATGAAGATTTTATTGTTTCTTTTATAGTTGCTGTTTTTTCTTATTATAAATTTTTGGGTAATAGAAATAATTTCTACTTTTCCTTTAAAATCTTATCTTTAAATTTTTCAGCTTCTCTATATGACTGGTTTCTTTTTCTCAGAAAATAATTCTTAATAATACTTATCTAAGTTTTTCAAGAGTTCTTTATAGTATAGCGCTTTTTCTGGTAGAATTAATTGTAGCCCTTGTCCATGAATAGTTTCTAGGAATGTAACTATTCTACATCTCTGGTGATCTGGGGTGAATGATTTAACTCTTTCCTCTTCTCT